>NW_016107451.1:5114318-5144255 GCF_001604975.1 Cebus imitator | reverse complement strand
AAATATATATATATATATATATATATATATTATGGGAGAAGAAAAAAGTCTTGGCATCTTAGCTCAGGAAGTGAGTTTAAGTTCTTTCAGGCGTGTCCTTTGTACCGAAGCTCTAAAAGAGTGAGATGACCTTGACAGGGTAACTTGGCTATGCAAGGGCAGAGCCAGATCTTTCCCAGTTCACTGGATTTCCACACAGGTGCTCATTCCACTGGTTAGCATTGCCCGTCCTGTAGAAGCATTGACTTGATGGCAGAGATGACTTTAAGTGACAAGTTTCTCATTCTTGGGAGTGAGAATGGCAGAGGACATTACTAGGGTCACAGATGACCTTCTTGAGGTTCATCCTGGCCTCAGGCATATAAACAGGAAGAACGTTCCTTAGCCAGTAAGTTGTTCTTTTCTGTTCTGTTTCTTGTTCTCAGAGGAAACCAGTTGTGAGTTATCTGATGTCTTACAGTCTCTCTTTTCATTTTGTTTATTCAGTTTTTCATGCATGCACTGTCACAATTTAGGAAGGCTGCGTGGTCATTTTAGTGTTTTCCTACAGAGACTTAAAGCACTCAACATAATTTAAGGAGGTTAATTGTGGGAGGAAATGGATTTTTAAAACTTTGGCCAAAAAGTGCATTTGGGAGGGGACAGTATTAGTTGCTGATTGGAGTCAGACCCAGGGAAGAATTCTGTCTGCAATGTGTTTACCCTGTCTGTGTGCTGGGGCAGGCTCTTGTTTCTTCCTCTGTAAAACAACGGCAATAATACCAACCTTATAGGATAGTAATAGTGTGTGGTAGATGTCTGTCACTTAGTGGACCTAAATAAGTGAGAGAACACATTTTCATTTTAGAACAGCATAAAATCTGTCCTTTCAGCCAGTTACAGCTTCCTTGACGGGCAGGGGAGAGGCCTTTTGTAATTGTATGCTCTGTTATATACAGTAAGATTTCCGTACGGGGGAACAACCACTTGACATGAAAGACATAACCTAATTTAGTTGTGCTGTTGTGGTTTAGGAGCTGACTTTCAGTGGATCAGTGTGAGGTCAGCCTTACTTCTGAATGCACAAAATAGTAGGAAAGGTTGCTTCCTGATCTCTTCTGTTGATCCCTGAGTGTTGAGTGGTAATGATTGCAATGTGATGAAAACTTTTTCGTATTTGACAAATAGCAATGATGATCAAAGTCATAACAACCAGTGTTTTCATTCTGACCAGAGGGAGAGATTTGCATTATAGTCATTTAAAATTTTTCTGGGCCGGGCGCGGTGGCTCAAGCCTGTAATCCCAGCACTTTGGGAGGCCGAGGCGGGTGGATCACGAGGTCAAGAGATCGAGACCATCCTGGTCAACATGGTGAAACCCCATCTCTACTAAAAATACAAAAAATTAGCTGGGCATGGTGGTGTATGCCTGTAATCTCAGCTACTCAGGAGGCTGAGGCAGGAGAATTGCCTGAACCCAGGAGGTGGAGGTTGCGGTGAGCTGAGATCGTACCATTGCACTCCAGCCTGGGTAACAAGAGCGAAACTCCGTCTCAAAAAAAAAAAAAAAAAAAAAAAAAAAAAAAAAATTTTTCTAATGATATAACTAAAAAAAAAAAAAAAAAAAAAAAAAAAAATTCCAAAAAAAAAAAAAAAAAAAAAAAAAAAAAAAATTTTTCTAATGATAGTGATTATCACTTGAGGTAGGACTGTTAGTTCGGTTTGTGTGATTTGTAGTCACTTGAGTAACGTTTTCTTTGAAGTAAGCAGGAAAACAGCATTGTGGAATGGTTCAGGAAAAGTCTCTCTGCCTGCAGAACATTTTGCCAGGTTGCAGAATTGTTGTACCCTTCCCACACTTCTCTGTTTTGGCAGTTATGTACCTGATAGCAGTGAGGCAGCACCTGTAGTCATTTTCAGAATTGGGGTTGTATTTTCCATTTTGGTGTTTTCAGATCTGCAGATACATTACTTCTAAATTCACTACTTTCTTTTATACAGTGAGGACTTTATATTGTATAAACTTGTAGTTTAGAGAGCTGTACTAGAGTTTAATCTTTGCATTTGAATGTTTCCAGTAGAGTATGTTTAAATTGAAATACCCATGTCTGGCTGGTCGCGGTGGCTCATGCCTGTAATCCCAGTGTTTTGGGAAGATGAGGTGGGCTTACTAAAAATATAAAAAATTAGCCAGGCATGGTTGCGGGCACCTGTAGTCCTAGCTACTTGGGAGGCTGAGGCACAAGAGTCACTTGAACTCAGGAGGCGGAGGTTGCAGTGAGCCGAGATTGTGCTGCTGCACTCCAGCCTGGGTGACAGAGTGGGATTCCCTCTTCAGAAATACAAACAAACAAAAATCCGTGTCTTAGGTACTATATATAAGGTGTCCTATTTAAATGAATACCCTTTATTTGTTTGTTTATTCACCAGAGTCTTGCTCTGTCACCCAGGCTGGAGTGCAGTGACACAATCTTGGCTTACTGCAATCTCTGCTTTTTGGGTTCAAGGAATTCTCCTACCTCAGCTTCCCAAGTAGTTGGGACTACAAGTGTGTGCCACCACACCTGGCTAATTTTTGCATTTTTTATAGAGACAGGGTTTCACCATGTTGGCCAGGCTGGTCACGAACTCCTGACCTCAGGTGATCCGCCTGCTTCAGCCTCCCAAAGTGCTGGAATTACAGCACCTAGCCTGAATAGCCTTCATTTAAAGTCAATAGTATATCCTTATTAAATAGGATTCAATAATTGTCCTATCCTTAAATACATTCATGAGTATGAACCATAGTGATCTTGAAAAGTGTTTCAGTTAGAGGAATGAGATGACTCATAGGAAATGATATTAAGAGAATTGCCTGAACCCAGGAGGCGGAGGTTGCGGTGAGCCGAGATCACGCCATTGCACTCCAGCCTGGGTAACAAGAGCGAAACTCTGTCTCAAAAAAAAAAAAAAAGAGTATAGAATATTTTGTATCATGTCATTGGCTTAAATATGTGAGTTACTGAAGGTTTTCACAATCCCTGATTACTGTTACCCTTGGCCTCCAGAGCTGTAAATTGTCCAGTGATCACTATGAAGTGAGATTCTTTGCCCAGTGTTAAGAAGATATATTCCTTTGACATTGGCATGATCTGTTCATTTTAAAAGGAAGAGAGAAAGGGTTAATAAAGTCTGTATTATCTGCACAGTTGACATCCTTGTCATTTTAAACTTTTAAAAATTATTACTGTACCCTGAAGGTAAGTAGTATAGAACTTGCTCCTTATGAAATGACAAAGTTGGGGCCTTTTAAGAAGCCAAGCATGCTTGGTTGGCAATCATTTAGGAGGCAAAGAATTGCTATTTATGGTGGTATTTAATGTCATTTTCAGTAGGACTAAGTTAAAAAGGAAAACTCCATAATGTGTGTAAAACCCTAACCATTTTGGAAAGTTGTCAGAATACACTTGCCTGTAGCCTTTTTATTCCACTAAAATTTGTAAGTTGGTTTAGAGCAGCATTTTCCAAGCTGTTCCAGTGAACATTAGTTCTGTGTTGTGCTAATCAGTGTCCTTTGGGGATGAGAAAAGGATCCTTGACAAAATCACGGCCAAAGTGAAATGCCTTTCTTTATTGCAGAATTATTATTCAGAGCCTTGGCGCTTATGTGCCTGTGACCCTTCAAGAGGGAAGATGCATTATGCAGTGTTACTCAGACATACTTGATCATGGACTGCTGTTTGTGAGAACACCTGATAAACGTTTCATGTTATGACTGTTGTGTAGTGGAGCCCAGTTGAGCAGTTCTGGTATAGTCTATGAATAAAAAATGAATCATTTTGCATAAGATAGCTTGGTAATTGTGGGAAAGGATTTTTCTGAGAACAAGATGCATCTTCAAGGTAACATAGACACTTAGGGCTGAATGTGATTTCAAAGGTCATCTAATCTAATTGCCAATAACAGTAATAATAGTAGCAGGTACCATTTTTTGAGTACATGCTATTTCTCAGGCATAGCACAGTGTTGTTGTTCTACATGCTTTATTAACCACTGGGTCTTACTGATTTTTAAATCTTCTTTATTTTTTATTTTAATTAATTAATTGTTTTGAGGTGGAGTCTCACTCTGTTGCCCAGGCTGGAGTGCGGTGGTATGATCATAGCTCAATGCAACCTTGATCTCCTGGGTTCAAGTGATCCTCCTGCCTCAGCTTCTTGAGTAGCTGGGACTATAGGGATGTAACACCATGCCTACCCAGCTAATTTTTTTATTGTAGTGACGAGGTTTTGCTATGTTGCCCAGGCTAGTCTCAAATTCTTCGGTTCAAGTGATCTTCCTACCTTGGCCTCCCAGAGTGTTGGGATTGTAGGTGTGAGCCACTGTGCCTGGCTTATTTTTTATTTTTTTATGGTCTTTTTGAGATGGAGTTGCACTCTGTTGCCTAGGCTAGAGTGCAGTGGTGTGATCTCAGCTCACTGCAACCTCTGCCTCTCAGGTTCAAGCAATTCTCTTGCCTCAGCCTCCTGAGTAGCTGGGAGTACAGGCGCATGCCACCATGACTGACTAATTTTTGTATTTTTAGTAGAGACGGGATTTCCCCATGTTGGCCAGGCTGGTCTTGAACTCCTAGACCTCAAGTGATCTGCCTGCTGTAGCCTCCCAAAGTGCTGGGATTACAGGCGTGAGCCACCATACCCGGCTTATTTTTTATTTTAGAGACAGGGCCTCACTGTGTCCCCAGGCAGAAGCGCAGTGGCAGAATCATAGCTCACTGTAACGCCAAATTCCTAGGCTCAAGAAATCTTCCTGCTTTAGCCTCCCAAATAGCTAAGACTGCAAGTGTGTCACCATGCCTGGCTAATTTTTTGTTTTTTAATTTTTGTAGAGACAGGGTCCTGCTTTGTTGTCCAGGCTGATCTTGAACTCAGTGTCTTCACTACTGCATTTTCCAGTAACCAGATAACTTTACCATCCTGTCTTCCACGTTAGTGGGTGGTCTAGTGTGCTGGCATCCTCCCACCCTGTCCCCTACTCCAGCTGATTCTCCACACTGTACCCAGTGGTAAGGAGCTAAAGAATCTTAAACATGGGGCTGGCACTATTAGAATTGCACTTTAAACGTGGGACTGATTGTGCCAGTCCCATGTTTGAGACTCACTAGTTCCTTATTGTCCTTAGAATAAAGTTCTAGTATCTTAGCTTTGTCCAACCCTGTTTACCTTTCTTTCTTTTGAGAGGGAGTCTCACTCTGTTGCCCAGGCTGGAGTACAGTGGCACCATCTTTGCTTACTGCACCCTCTATCTCCCAGGTTCAAGTGATTCTCCTGCCCCAGCCTCTCATGGTAGTCTGCCACCACGCCGGCTAATTTTTGCATTTTAGTAGAGATGGGGTTTCACCATATTGACCAGGCTGGTCTCGAGCTCCTGATCTCAGTTGACCACCCAGAGCTGGGATTATAGGCATGAACAATGGCCCCCGGCCTCCCTTTCTAACTTTACTAGCTGCTTGCTTCTGGGCTGTTGCTATACCAAACTGCAGCCCTTTCAGGAAGGTAATGCTTTCTGTCAGCTTCAGGTCTTTGCACATGCAGTTTGCTTTGTCTATCTTGGCTTTTATTCTCAGGATTTTAAATCTCCCAAGAAGCTTCCTCTGACCAGGCTAAAAGTTACTTAAGCCCTGGGTTAGGTGCCATACTTTTGTCCTCCAGTAGCATTTTGCATTTGCCTGTGTTGTAACTCTTAATGTACAGCATTATAATTGTCCATTTTAACATTCCTCTTTCTTACAGTACACTTTAATCTCCTTAAGGACAGGAACTATGTCTTGTTTAGGATTTCCAGAGGTTATTTAGCACAGTGGCTATGCTTATAAGTATTTATTGAACAAATGAAATTATCCTAAGCCTTAAAACCTTGCAAGATGTTTTAGTGCAGGAAACTGGCCTCAGTGGGGTTAAATAACTAGCATAAGGTCACTCACCTAAAAAGTGATGAGGAGGGATTAAAATCTAAATCTGTCTAGCTGCAAAGATTGGGCTTTTTTTGCTGCTGCTGCTGCACATGACTGCTCTCTCTCATGTTGCCTTTATACATCCCTGTCAAGTGTTCGAACAGCCCGTGCCTAGCTTCTAAGATAAGTTGTGTCATCTTTGGACAGCTCTGAAAGCTGAAGTGGGTCCTTGTAGAATAATTTCCCATCCATTGGTCTTAATTTATGCTTTGGAGAATATAACTTATTTTCAAAAAAACAAATAATTCAGAATTTATCATCTTGTTAAGGTCCATTTATTAGTTTATTTCATTCCTTCATTTACTGAGTAACCATTTACTGAGTACCAGTGCAGTGTTCCCTTATTCTAATGATGTGGTCTTTGCTCAGAATGTCTCTGGGCCTTTTTTGGGGATTATCTTCAGAACTTCTGTCAGAGTATTTTGAAGATGTGTAAACACATTTTTGTTTGTTGAACCTTGAAGGTGGATTTGATTTGAGAAATAGCTACTAGTTGTTCAGGACCAAGTTGGGTAAAAGATAATGGGTCAGAAGTTTTAATCTGGCAGTCCTCAATTTTCTTTGATTTGCTTAGAATATTTTTTTTTTTGGAGATGGAGTTTTGCTCTTGTTGCTCAGGCTGGGGTGCAATGGTGCGTGCAATCTCGGCTCACCACAACCTCCGCCTCTTGGATTCAAGCAATTCTCCTGCCTCAGCCTCCTGAGTAGCTGGGACTACACATGCCTGTCTAAGTTTTGTATTTTTTTTTTAGTAGAGACGGGGTTTCACCATTGGCCAGGCTGGTCTCAAACTCCTGACCTTGTGATCTGCCCACCTTGGCCTCCCAAAGTGCTGGGATTACAGATGTGAGCCACTGCGCCCAGCTATAATTTTTTTTAAACTTGAACCAAAATTTAAGATAGAAAGATTTGACATTAAAACAATCTGTCTTTTACTTCTTCTAAAGAATCTGGGCTGGGTGCAGTGGCTCAACGCCTATAATCCCAGCATTTTGGGAGGTTGAGATGGAAGGATCACTTGAGCCCAGGAGTTTGAAACCAGCCTGGGCAATATAGAGAGACTCCATCTCTACAAAAATAAGAACAAAAATTAGCTGGGCATGGTAGCACGTGCCTGTGGTCCTACTTATTCAGAAGGCCGAGGCAGGAGGATCACTTGAGCCCAGGAGGTCAAGGCTGCAGTGAGCTATGATCATGCCACTGCACTCCAGCCTGGGCAACTAACTCTGTCTCAAAAGAAAAGAAGAAACTCTTATTGCAGTGAACCAGAGTTCCTACATGGCCCTTTTCAGTTGGAGCTGTGCAATGGTCACTCCTTTACATGGGATACACACTTGCCAGTTTTCCTGAGTCCTTGCTACTCCCTGTTATTTCGCTGACACATGGCTAGAATTGGATTTGATTTATATCTTTATGCTTTGGGGATGGATATATGTGGATAAAAATAAGACACTTGCTGCCTTCAAGAAGCCCTTCTCTGGTGAAAGAGGCATGTTCTCATTTGTAAAATAGAGTTAAATGTATGTTTAAAAAAAAAAAAAAGGCATGTTAAAAAATAATAATATGTGTACATGCTATATAAGCAAGTGTATATTTAGATATTAATTGGGCACCTACCACATTCCAGATAATATGTTGAGTGCTTTCACTTATTTAAGCCTCAACACTCCTGTGAATTGGTGTTATTTCCTCCATTTTACACATGAGGAAGTGAGCTCAGAAATGGTTAAGTATCTTGGCCAGTATCATACAGCTAGTAAACAGGTAGCTGTAATTCGAAAATCAGTCTCCCAACCAAAAGCATCAATTCTCACTTTACCTTCTTTGAGAGTATTGAAGCTTCAACCATGTAACCAGAGTTACTGGTTTTGTCTCATTATGATTTGAGTGTTCTTTAGGGTAAGAAGATGCATTTGTCTAGTGTAGAGGGCTGCTGAGATCCAGGACCAGGGAAGAATGTTAGCTGAAATCTTAGAGGTTCCGTTAGGTTCTTAGTCCACAGTAATAACACGCAGGAGAAGAGAAAGCTATAGAAAGTGAATGGATTCAGCTGCTAAATGGAAATTCAAGAATAATTTGAGTTCTCTTCCCACTGTGGCTTGAGTTCTAAGGTAGGTGTTGATGAGAAGTAGGAGTTGAAGTGTTTTCCTTGCAAACTGCCAAGTACTGATGTTGAAGACCTTCATACAGCGTCAGAGGTCATGATTGGTTTAATCTCATACATCCAAAGCAGAGTGGAAGGGCCAGTTTTTGGAATAGTGATGAGATGTTCGCTGGGATTAGTGGTGAAAAGCATGGGTTTTCAGCATAAAAACTGGAGAATTTTATGGCACCTGGTAGTCTTCCCATACTGTCCTTTTATGGCTAAGGAATTGCTTTCTTCAGGACTGCAGAGTGTGCTAGAGATAGAAGAGAGTTATTTCCTCAAAGCAGCTTTAGGGCCTTAAGCAGGTCTTCTCCCTCTCTGAAACTTAACCTTCTATAAATCAAGGAGGTTGAATTGGATGACATTTAATATTTTCCATTTTTTCAGTGCTTATTCAGGCATAGAACAATATGCTTTACATATATTCGCTTGTTTAATCCTTACAGTGGCTCTCTGATATACATGGTGATATCTATACATTATAGTTGAGGAAACTGAGGCTCAGGGTTAGTTCAGTGTCATATAATTAATAGGTAGAGTCAGAATTTGAAACTAACACTGCCTGACTTCCAAGTGCTTAGTTGTTTTGCCTATTGGCACTAAGAATCCGCGAGATTGTGAACGTGTTCTCCCTATTCTTCTACCTCCCATTCCCACCCTTCAGATGAGCTTCTTAGCCTTGTCAGCTGACTGGCCCTCAGGTGTTCTGGGGTTAAGAGAAACTCCAGTACAGGTAAGGCCAACAACTAGCCTGTTGGCCCTCTGCCTTTTCTTCCCAGGCTGGGAATATCTATTCAGAATCTGTAATCTAAACTTTTGAGAAAAGAATTGCAGTACCTGTAACATATCCTGTTAGCATAACCAAACTCTTTATTTGGATGCCATTGTGAAATTGTCTCACAACCCCTTCAAATTTTAACAGTGTACTCTTGTTAATGATTTATTTAGTTGTAGTTGTTTCATGTCTTTATAAATGTGGTTTGTTACTGGTTAAATGTTTCTAATAATTTAGTAGCAAAATTTGTAACAACTTATAGGGTACTATTTTGTCAATCTTTAGCTAGGTCTGTAACTGGCAGATCAAATTTAACATTAATCAGATTTTAAATTTTAATATTTATTTATTTGTTTATGTATTTGAGATAGAGTCTCACTCTGTCACCCAGGCTGGAGTGCAGAAGTGAGACAGTCACGGCTCATTGCAGCCTCGACCTCCTGGGCTCAAGTGATCCTCCTGTCTCAGCTTCCAAAGTAACTGGGACCACAGGCACATGCCATTACACCTAGCTAATTTTTGTGTTTTTTGTAAAGATGGGGTCTTGCAGCTGGGCGTGGTGGCTCATGCCTGTAATCACAGCACTTTGGGAGGCTGAGGCGGGCAGATCACCTGAGGTTGGGAGTTCAAGACCAGCTTGACCAACATGGAGAAACTCCGTCTCTACTAAAAATACAAAATTATCCGGGTGTGATGGCGCATGCCTTCAGTTTCAGCTACTTGGGAGGCTGAGGTGGGAGAATCGCTTGAACCTGAGAGGTGGAAGTTGCAGTGAGTCGAGATTGCGCCATTATACTCCAGCCTGGGCAACAAGGGCAAAACTTTGTCTCAAAAAATAAAAAATAAAAAAGATGGGGTCTTACTGTGTTACACAGGCTGGTCTCAAATGCCTGAGCTCAAGTGATCCTCCTTCCCTGGCCTCCCAAAATGCTGGGATTACAGGCAGGAGCCACCATACCTGGCCTAGATTTTTAATTTTTAAATTTGTCGAAGTTGGATAATGGTTTATGCTATCTACACACGCATATATATATATATATATATATATATATATATATGGCATTTAAGAATTTCCTTGGATGTGCCCCTGAGGTGCTCCATGTCTTGGTAAGCAGTGTGGTGCAGTGGAAAGAGTACCACTCTAGGTGGGACCGTAGATTGGATCTAAATGTATGGTTAGGGGCTAGTTTTTTAACTTCTTTAAACCTCACTCTTTCTCACAGGTAACAGGGAATTGTAGTGAGAATTAGAGGGGTAAAGTCTGTAATATACCTCGCACAGAACCTGGCACTAGTTTGTGTTCAAAAATGATTTCATTTCATCATGGGAAATGAATGGAATGTATGTAGAGAAGTTAATATGGCAAAGTGATAGGACAGACCACCTTGCTTCTATTTCGGGTCCCTACTAAATCTCTGTGGGGATGAATTCTCATGTATGGTCAAATCAGGAATTTCTAGGAAATATCTCATCTACCTAGCAAAACAACTATGTTTTTCAGTCGTAGGATATTTAGCTTTGATGGGAAGAAGCAGATCTAAGAAGATTGTTAAAGGCCTCAGGTAATGAATGGTAAGATGTTTGTGTTTGAATGTTTTGCTAAAAAAGGGAAAACATACTAATTGATTTTCACCATGTTAGGAGCTACCTCTTAAAAAACCTAAGCAGTTGGTCCAAAATTCATAAGAAAATCTTTGATTACCAATAGTAGACTTCAGCACCCTGGAATGTTTTCAATAAACACAGTGAGACAAGTAAGAATACTTATAATATCTCTTCTGAGATCAACTCTGCTGTGCTTATCCTTAAAAATATGGGGCTGGGCGTGGTGGCTCACGCCTGTAATCCCAGCCCTTCGGGAGGCTGAGGCAGGTGGGCAATCACCTGAGGTCAGGAGTTTGAGACTAGCCTGGCCAACATGGTGAAACCTTGTCTCTACTAAAACTATGAAAATTAGCTGAGCGTGGTTGTACACACTTGTAATCTCAGCTACTTGGGAGGCTGAGGCAGGAGAATCGCTTGAACTTGAGAGGTGGAGGCTCCAGTGAGCCGAGATTGTGCCACTGCACTCCAGCCTAGGTGATAGAGGAAGACTCTGTCTAAAAAAAAAAAAAAGGAAGAAGATACGGTAGAAGGCTGGGGTGTGGTGGCTCACACGTGTAATCCCAGCACTTTGGGCGGCCAAGGCAGGTGGACCATTTGAGGTCAGGAGTTCAAGGCCAGCCTACATGGTCAAACGCTGTCTTTACTAATACAAAAATTAGCTGGGCGTGGTGGTGGGTGGGTACCTGTAGTCCCAGCTACTCAGTAGGATTACTTGAACCCAGGAGGTGGAGGTTGCAGTGAGTCAAGATTGCGCCACTGCACTCCAGCCTAGGCAACAGAGTGAAACTCATCTCAAAAAAAAAAAAGGGAGAAAAAAATTTGTCCTCAGCCAGGCACAGTGGTTCACGCCTATAATCCCAGCACGTTGGGAGGCAGGGGCAGGAGGATTCCTTCAGCCCAGGAGTTCCAGACCAGCCTGGGCAATATGATGAGAGCCCATTTCTATCAATTAAGAAAAAAAAAAAAAAAGAAAAGAAATACAGAAATTAGCTGGGCATGGTAGCACACGTCTGTAGTCCTAGCTACTCAGGAGGCTGAGGTGGGAAGATTGCTTGAGCCCGGGAGGCAGAGGCTGCAGTGAGCTGAGATCATGCCTCTACACCCCAGCAACACCCCAGCTTGGATGACAGAGCCAGAGCCTATCTTAAAAAAAGAAAGAAAGAAAGAATTTATTCTCTGCGATGTCAAACTCTGTGACTGCTCTAAATAAATTAGTCCATCAAATTATAAGGTGCCTTTAATAATACATCGTCAGCCCTCTGCATCTATGGATTTAACCAACCATGGGTCAAAAATATTTTTTTAAAAATTGTGTCTGTACAGAACACGTTCAGACTTTTTTCCTTGTTATTATTCCCTAAGCAATACAGTATAACAACTACATACATAGCATTTACATTTTACTAGGTATTATATGTAATCTAGTGATGATTTATCGTATATAACAAGCTGGGCAAGGTGACATGCATCTGTGGTTTCACCTACTTTGGAGGCTGAGGTGGGACAATTGCCTGAGCTCAGGAGTTCAAGGCTGTAGTGCCCTGATTACGCCTGCATAGCCACTGCATTTCAGCCTAGCTACATAGTGAGACACCATCTCTTAAAAAAAAAGTATACATGGGAATGTGCAAGGGTTTTATGCAAGTACTATACCATTTTATATTAGGGACTTGAGCACCCACGGATTTTGGTATCCATGAGAGGGTTGGCTGGGGAGTATCCTGGAACCAATCTCCCATGGATTCCAAGGGATGATTGTATTCATTGATTTCTAACTTCTTTGTCATTTCCCCCCGCTTTATCATTATATTTCCTTCTTGGGTTCCTGGTTGACTTTCTGGAAATGCCACTGTCCGTGCCACTGACTTCATACATTACCTTAAAATTTTCCTATTTAGTTTGTATTTTAAAATAAAGTGCTTTGCCTTGATACCAATCTGTGCTTTTAAAGTGCCACTAACATAATGACAGATGCCTTTTAGAAATCTTGCAAACTATCGTATGACGATACGTATACGTATTGGCATCACTCTTTGTTAAAGAAGCTGCATTTTCTTTGGATAAGCTGTACCTAGTTTTGTTTTTCGTCTTCTGTTAATGCTCAACAGAAAACTGAAGATGGTCACAACTTTCCGACCTTGTGCACATTGCTTCTCTGATCTATTGCCGTAGGATACCGTAGCAATACCTTACAGACGTCTTTGATGGCCAATCAGAAGCAGTTAAATTACCTTAAATTTTTTAAATGGAACTCTGACAGCCAATAAGAAATCCCGTGGGTGGGAACAGTAACAACCCTTTGGCTTGTTTTTAAGAACAATTATAAATTTTCAGTATTCTGTTTTAGAAGCACATGATGTCCTAGTGCAACTGCTATGTGCATTTGCTGGGCATTTCCACGCCTTAGAGTTCCCCATAGTTTGAAGTCTGAATCTGACCCCTGTTCTGCTTCTCAAGGTAACTTTAAAACAGGAAGTGTACAAAAGAGGTAACTGATGACGTGAACAGCCAATCGTGGCTTTGTGTTCTTAGCTGATAAAGCAGTTCAGCCAATGGGACTACTGTGGAGGCAAGGTTTGGTGTCAAATAGCATGCTAGATTGAATGCCTTTGACTGTTAAAGTGGAAGGAGGCTGCAGGGCTTCATTGGAGCCTCGGAGTTTTTCACTGAGGCAGGGGTCAGCTGAAAGACAAAGAAAAATGGCGAATAGTTTGTTGGGGGGTGGGAGGACAGCTGTTCGGGTTTTCACTGGAGTGGACATTCCAGACTCAGGTTTCTTCATCTCCTGCTGCCTTTTGTTTCCTCCGTCCTTTGGGGGGGAGGGATAGGAGTGACTTAAATTCTCCCAGTCCGAGGAGGTATAAATAACTACATGTAAAATTAATGCAGTTCCCGGTAAGTTTAATTCTTTGTTTTGTGTTGAAATGATAGAAACTGTTTAGCCTCAGAGAGTGTAGACAAGTTGCACTGTTCAGAAAATGGCCACTTTACATTCCATGCATACCTTTTGGTGCACCTAGAATACCTTGCTGTGTTTAGATATTGCATGTCCTTCAACTAGGATTTCTTTCCTAGTTGGGTATCGACAAGATCAGGTACATGGAGAAAGGCTAATCATTTTTCAGGGGCACACTGAAGCAAAGCACTTTTCTCTTTGCATTGGGTAAACTTAACTGTTTTCCAAATAATTTTCCTTTGTTCAAGTGCACTGAAGCTTTCCTACGGAATAAGCTGAGTTATTGTAAGAGTTTTTCTATTTCCACGCACTTTGTTGACATCTGTGTTTTCAGAGATGGAAGCAACACTGTTGCTGTTAGAAATTTGTGTGAAAATATGATTTGCACTGCTGCAGGTTCTAATGGTGAAGGCCCACATGCCAATGTGAAAATTTCCCATAACTTTCTTGATATACCTGTCTAGCTCTAGATTCTTGTACTAATTAATGTAGTAACAATCTTTGTTTTTAATGCACATTTTAGCTTAGAATGCTGGTGAGAAACATTTTCACTTATACTGACAGTGACAGATTTTCCACAGATTTCACACATTTTGTCAGGTGTTAATTTAGTTCTTTAAGATGATATGAGCAAAGTGCTTTTCATTTTTCCGTATGAAATATTTAAAATCCTGCAGTCTGTGAACAGGAAAGTTAAAAGTATAGGCACCCTGTCTTTTGCCCTTGATATATATATATGTATTTATATTTCTCTTTAGGGATATAAAGCTAATGTAAGTTGCTAATCAGGAACCAGCCAGTTCTTACGAACAGTGAAATCTTCAATCCCACATACTAAGATGTGTAATACACCTGATTTTAAAAAGCAATTCTTTGTTTTCTTTTTATTTGCAAATACGGAATGAAGGTCATTGGAACATTTCTGCAGCAGACTCAGTGTGGAGCCGTGAACCAGCAGCCCTCAGTCTCTGGGTAGGGAAAAGGAGCAGGCCCTATTAGAGGAGAAGTTTCGAGGGTGTTGATTTGCCTTCTCTAGCTTCCCCTCTAAAAAAGGATTTACCTGAGAGGACTGACAGGATTTAGATTTGGGGCTTTTGGAGTTGGAATGATATAGCAAGTCAAAGTTACTGTATGCAGGCCTCTGTCGTTGCTTGCAAAAGTGACCTTGAAAAACTGCCGAGGAGTTGAAAGATTGAAGGACAAAGTTTGTTTATACAAATTTGGACTGAAAAGCTCTATTTAGGATGAAAAGAGACTGTACTTCTGATATTCAAGTCGAGTGGTTAGTAGGAATATGTTATAGATTCAGATTAGGGGTTTTCAGGCAATAAGACAATAGGGCTGCATTCATTCTTTCTCCCACTCTTTTTACTTCCCTCCCCCAGCAAAAAATTCTAAATTCTTTTGGTATGATGGTTGAGCGAACTGCCTAACAGATTCAGAATTCCTTGCATGCTACCTTGTCTTCTTTGTAATCTAGAGGGTTCTTAGTGAAGGGGATAGCATTTTAGGAGTTTAGAGTAGTTGTATTTATGAAACTTTTGGGGGATTGGAATGCTTATAATAAAATGTTCATTCTGGTAATTTAAGTCCTAAAAGTATGTGTTAAGGATTACATTTTAAGAGGTATTTTGATTTAAATTTATTTTTAAAAGTCATTGATTATTTATATACTATCAATTGTTCCAGGTTTTATATATGATTTAAAAAACAGTTGTAGGTACTGAATTGACCCTATTGGCCCTAGGAGAAGGCCTGCAGCAGGGGAGGCAAAAGTGAAGGTGTGGTACAGTGTGAGGTTTAAACCATAAACTTGAGAACTTTGTGGATTTGGCTTCTTGGAAAGATACCCAGCCACTGCCTCTAGCCTAGGTTCTTCACCATTTTTGGATCATAAACTCTGAGAACCTGACCCACTACCTGGAAAAATAAACATGGGCATGCCTGTGCAAGACCTTTGGTGATTAAGATATTTTCTAGTGTATGTCAAATGGTGTTTAACACTTTAGCCAGATAAATGTTTCCTAAACAAATGAAGAAAACTTTGCTTCCAGAAAGAGCAAAGACCTTCTAGAGAGCTAACTGTAATTTAGGACATCGGTGGCTGTGTGTGTAAGTGGGGGAGGCTTAGATGGGGTCTAGAGATGTGGACATTTATTTGCTCTGATCACAATATTTGAGGCAGCATGGTACAAACCATTTAAAGTCAAGAGGTCTGTGTTTAAGCCCTAGTCACCTTTATCACCAGCTTTGTAGGTTTGGGCGAGTCAGCCATTTAGCAGTTAGCTTCCTCACATGTAAAAATGGGCCCTAAAAATAGTGCCTTCTTATTTAGTGGTGAGTCTTGAATGACATCATGTATGTCAAAGTACTTTGTAAATTGTGAAGAGCTACATAATATTAGTTGTTACTAATTCAGACTGTTTGGGTGGGGGATGAAAAGTTTATGAAGGTAGGTATGGTACCAAAGAAAAAAATGCCAGTATTTTAATATTTTTACAAAGGAGTTAGTTTAAACCTGACACATTTCCTTTCAAACTGCCTTCACCTGTATATTCCTATTTATGCCGACATGACCGTATTTATTTAATGCATACATTGAGACCATCAGTCCTTTACTCATCAAGATTTCTGTGAAAGAATTTTAACACCTTTGTCAAAATTTAAGGGCCTCTCAGAATAAGATGAAATGGGTATGCTGATTTTTAAAAAAGTCTTGTTAGATATAGGAACCTCTCAGAATAAAATCTGGGAGCCAGTTCCATTTGCATTATGAGATTTGTGTTATAATGCAGGTAAGTTGTAGTGGTTGCAGATGTTTACTAAGCAGAGATTACATTTTTAGTATGTATACCAAATATTTATAAAGTAAACTGGAACCATTTTTTTGTTTGCTTTGTGATTATCCTTTCTTTCAGTTTTCAAGCATGGGAGATAGTTATAGCCTGCAGTGTAGTAAGCAAGTAAATGTTAGATGAATGCTTTTTTGTTGTTGTTGTTGCAGATAGGGTCTCATTCTGTTGCCAAGGCTGGTGTGCCAGGCTGGAGTGCTGTGTCACGATCATGACTCAATGCAGCCTCCATCTCCTGGGTTCAAGCAATCCTCCTACCTCAGCCTCCTGAGTAGCTGGGACTACAGGCATGTGCCACTGTGCCCAACTGATTTTTTTTTTTTTTTTTTTTTAATAGAGCCTGGGTCTTGATTTGTTGCTCAGGCTGATCTCAAACTCCTGGGCTTAAGTGATCCTCTCACCTTGGCTTCCCAAAGTGCTGGGATTACAGGCTTGAGCCGCTGCACTCAACTGTGGGATGAACACTTTAAAAAAAAAGAAATGATTGATCTCGCATCAAAAATCTAAACACTAGCATAAACTTCACACAGTTGATACCTACTGTGAGATACCTTCCTAACATAATTGGTGGAAACTCAAGGGGGTTTCTGTCTAATCTAGTCCGCATGCCTAGTGTCATTTATTTTTAGGACTTCCTTCTCCCACCAGGGGCGGGGTTGATATTTTGTGATCTGTTTGATTTCCTGTCCTATTAAGTCACTTCCTCTTGGGCATGGTCAGTCAGCACTGGTGTCTGCTTCCTATCTGTGCGTTGAAAGAATCATATTCAGACAAAGTGAGGTTTGGCAAAATTGATATTGGCTTTACCAAGTAAAATTCCAGTTCCAGGGATGTGTAGGTTTAAAAACAGCAATCATGGTCACTTTGGGCTTTTGTTCTTAAAACAAGAAAAGGCCTCTTTTTTAAAGAAGCTACATACTTTTGTGGGGGTTTCAGTAACCCAAAAAGTGTATTAAAAGCTGATCATGGCTGTTTTCATGAATGAAATGATTTTTGCTTATCCTTATTACTGATAATATATGCATACAGAGTTTGAATACTCCTAAATTAGGCTGATGGGAATCACTTAGGGATCTAATCTAGTTCCCTTTTTGTAAAGTAGGGAAATTGAGGCCCAGTGAGTTCAGGTGTCCTAATCTGTCTTTAAGCTTTTTAGAAACTGGCCTGTATAAGTTTGGAGATTTGAGTCCACTCAGTTTTTTGCATGTTTCTTTTATTCCTCTAGGTTGTTTTTACTTTTTGTTTTTCATGTTTCTTTTCCTTTTGGCACTTTTATATAGGTTTGCTATTTGGATATAGAAGGAACGGAGAAAATGGGCCATGGAAGAGGTTCAGAAGTCTTTACCTGAAATGGGTTGGTTAGAAAGTCTGCTGCAGCAGACTTAGTGTCCCTTTGGGATCAATCTGAAGCTATCTTACCTCAGCCAGTTGCTTATTCAGAAAGCTGAGAACCGGCTAGGAAGCTAATGGTGCTCACCTGTGAGGTATTCCAGAGAGCTGGGTTACCTTTATGCATTATGAGGAAGTAAACTAAGGTATGCAAACACATCACCTGCATGCCAGTTAGGATTTTTTGTTTTTGTTTTTCTTTACTACATTTCAAGAACAAGATAATTCCCAAGCAAGTGTGGGCCTGGCTCTTAAAGTTAGTCCGCAAGCTAACCTGTATTTAATAAACAAAGATTCCAGAGTTATTTTAAGCATTTGACAAGACTAAAATAGGAATCATTGTTTATATAACACCCAAAATAATATCTTAACTATGTTGACTTTAGTCTTTCCCATTAGCAAAGTGGTATTGTTTATGTGATTGTGTGTATTTGGGTGGTTTTTGTTCTTATCTTTATATTTTTTGATAGACCATAATGTACTTTAACATTTTTAATTTTTCTGAAGGTGATGACCTTCATATATTTAGATAAAAGTTATAGTTCATTGAAAGAGTGAAGGTTTGAATTATGTAAGCTATGTAATATTTAAGTCCTAAAGTTTACTGTAACTGAAAATTATAATAGACAAAGCTGGATAGAATATACCTCATGTCTGAATTTCTCAGAAGTTTAGTTTTCTTTTTTTTCTTTCCTTTTTTGGAGTCAAGGTCTTGCTCTGTTGCCAGGCTGGAGTGTAGTGGTGTAATCATAGATCACTGCAACCTCAAACTCCTGGGCTCAAGCAGTCCTCCCACCTCAGTCTCTGAGTAACTGGGACTACAGGTGCATGCTACTAGGCCTGGCTAATTAAAAAAAATTATTGGCTGGGTGTGGTGGATCACACCTGTAATCCCAGCATTTTGGGAGGCCAAGCCGGCCTAATCACTTGAGGTCAGGAGCTTTAGACCAGCATGGCCAACATGGTGAAACTCAGCCTCTACTAAAAAAGCACAAAAATTAGCCTAGCATAGTCCCAGCTACTCGGGAGGCTGAGGCACAAGAATTGCTTGAACCGGGAGGTTGCAGTGAGCAGAGATAGTGCCACTACACTGTAGCCTGGGCAAACAGAATGAGACTCTGTCTCAAGGAAAAAAAGAATTTTTTTTTTTTTTTGTAAAGGTGGAATCTTATTTTCTCTGGCTGGTTTTGAACTCCTGTCCTCAAGGGATCCTTCTACCTCAGCCTCCCAAAGCACTGGCATATACAGGTGTGAGCTTCTGTGCCTGACTAGTTTTCTTTTTAATCTGTTATTTCTGCTACTTCAGTATTGGGGCTCACCTCTTTATAATGTGGTCAGATTCTATTTGTATTATCACTCCTCTCTCACTTCGGGATCCCAGAGCCAGACCCTGCTATTCAATAATTGACCAAAAGTTTTTCTCTGCTTACAATATTTATTCTAAATTAAATTACAGCCTAGCACCTGCAGTGAAAAAGGGCAATTGAAGGATAAGGAATGAAGGTAAATTCCAGTATAAAGGAAGAGCTAAAGAAAAAAACACATAGTAAATGTTTAACTTTAAAGCAGCATAACATTGTGACCTTGTGTTCCTTAGTTCAAAGAAAGAAGACTAAAATAACCACAGCAAATAGCAGTGCTAATTCACTTGGTTATCCTTTCTTCTTGGAAGTACTACCGTTTTGATCTGTTTCCATAGTTTCAATTACATAGAAAAACTAAAGGGAACACCTGCTTGGCTGAAAATGTCCAGATAAAATGAAATTTTCTTTGTCTACCTAAGCTATATAGTTCTTACCTTCAAGGAAATGCTACAGTTGGATGCTTTTTATACTTTCTTTCGCTAATTGACCATGCATGCATGTCTTTTTTGTGGAGACTTTAAAAATGTTTACAAATAAAACTTTACTCTGACACTGATGATGCTTATCAAGTATTACAAACTGATATGGAAAGACCAAGCAAAATACACAGAATTCAGAGGAGGGGAGACCTTGGTTTAGGAATGAAGGGAAGCTGATTAACTGGGTATTGGACTCAGGGAGGTAGGGACAAGGGCATTCCAGGCATTGGGAGCAAAAAGAGCAAGATCATGATTCAAAAAGTGCATCTTGGGTTAGAGAGAAGTAAATGGTCAGCTGCTCTAGAGCATAAGGAGATGAGTTAAGGACAGGAAGGAGTGCTAAAAGAAAGAAGTGTGGAGAAGTAAGTTGGGTCAGATGTTGAAGGGCCTTGTTTGCCAGGCTAAGAAATTTGAACGGTCTCTGCTTGACATTGGTGGCCATTGAAAATCTGGGGTAGTAGAGCGATATGGCATTATGAGAGCTGCGCTTTTATAAGATTTATTACACATCTGTATGTAGAATGAATTTGAGAAGACGCTAGAAACTGAATAACTCAGTCACTTCATGTGATAGGTTCACAACCCTTACACAGTTATTAGGAGGTTTAAAATAGGTAGTAACATAAAAGGCTTAGAATTGTACCTGGCACGCAGTGACCCCTGATGAGCATGGGCCATCGTCATCATCATTGTTATTACATGGAGGCGATGAGGGTCTGAACAGAGATAGTGGTAGAATGAAGAAAGGTTAGAAGATGGCCAGTGTTGGACACTGTTACTACAGCATTTAGTAGCTGATTAGAATTGAGGAACAGAGGAGAAAAAGTGCAAAATGATACTGAGATTTCAAGTCTGAGTGACTGGAGGATAGAAACAGAAATTTAGGAAAAGCAAGTTTGGGGGGAAAAAAAGATAGATTTGATTTGGGGCATGTGAGTTTCAGTTCTGGATAGCTTTCCGGTTGTAGGTGTCCAGCCAGGCAGCTTGTACATGCAGGGCTGAAGCTTTGGAGAAATATCAAAATTAGTAATATATATTTCAAATTTAGGCTCATAGAGATTATAGATGAACCTAGGGGACAAACAGGAGGGAATCAAGAAAGAGAATCGACAGAAGAATAATGCTACATATCAAAGATGGAAGCACAAACAAGGTCTGATTCTAAAGTTGAGAAATCCAGAAATGAGCATGGTGGAGTCCTCTAGGTCAGTACTCTCTAAGCTTTTATTGGTTGCACACCCCTAGTATCTGAGTGTGCAGTTCCCATGTATGAATTAATATTCTTTACTCCAAAAAGTTACTTGCTTGGTTTTTGAGTGTGTGTTTAGTAACAATAGAGAGTATCTGTAACTCCCCTTAATCCAGGCATATACAACAAGGTGAGGGTGTCATTGTGAGCCTACATCTTCCTCGCAGTACTAGTTCAACTAAATGAGAGCATCAGTATCAGCTCATAGGTTAAATATTTGAGAAGCTAATATTAACATTTTCTCTGTGTGCTGTGATAAGTATTTTACTTATCAAGGCAATACTGCCTTAGAATCTGGTGACCTTCACTTGCTTTGAAGATGTACAGATATTTCCTTGAGATTAGTACATACACCACATTTCCATTCAGTACAAAGACTGGATTTTATTTGCTGAGTTGCATTGGGGTTAATCTTATGATTTTAGCTTTGTAAAATCTCAAATGGCAGCATACTGCATGAAGCTGACCAAAAATACATATGTAGGAATTTGGCAGCATTTGCTGAGCAAGTAATTTATAGCCACATGATCATTATAGCACCAATGAGCAGCACACACCATTAATTACCAGGAATGGGACTAGCCTCATCTGTAGGACTTAGCAGAATTTTTAATATAAGACACCTATATTTAGTTTCTAGGCTACGTGTGTTGTAATTATCCTCAATCTAAAGGCAATAAGAAACTTTTCACTAGAGATAGTGGTAAATTTCCAGCCATTTTACCTGGTTATTTATAATCTGAAGTGCATGATTATTTTCCTCTTGGAAATTCACTGGCCAGATGTCCATGAAGCTCCCCTTAAAGGTGGTTAAGCAGTGTAATAGTATGCAGTGTTTATATGAAGCATAGTACTTTATGGTTAGTGATTTCATACTCATTCTCTTATTTGGTATTTACCTAGTGTAAGTAGGACAGATGACAATCATCCCCATTGTGAGGGTGAGAATAGAAGGCAGAGCCTAATGACAAAGGCTTTTGCTCTTTATACTGCACTTTCTTACTGTTTATGAAAAACAGTCTATAGCTGTGTCCATCTTAGGGACTAATTCTTTCTCCTACCTTCCCTTTTTCCTGTACTTGCTGGAGGAGCACAGAACTCCTGAAAGGCACAGAACTTTCCCAGAGTTATCATTGAATCTCATATTATATGCTACGTAACAGGCTAATCATAAAGGGAGCAAACATACAGTGAAATTGAATTCCCTTCAAAGTGTTTGTCAAAATAGGTAAACACAGTCACTTTTTGGAACAAAGCATACTACAAGTAGGTAGATAATTTAAAATTGAGCACTACTAGTGTTTTGGGAAATTGTCTTTAATGAATTCTAAATTCACTAAGGTCAGATAAGTAGTTGAAGGACTTTTTCCAAATAGATATGTGCTTAGAATTGTATTAGGTGTTCTGTGGCGTTTCTTAGCTATGCGAATACATACTTCGTGGTATGAATTGAGTAGCTCCCAAATTTGGGTTCTCATCTTGAACCACAGAGATTGATATTTTTAGATGAATCATGGTGTTCTTAAATAATAGTTGCTTTAGATTTCCTGGCTGTGATTTATAATTCTTGCTTACCCCTAGTGAGGTGGAACAAAGGAATTCTGATTTCTTGGAGGAATGGCTGGATAATTAAGATAACATTATCACCATGTTCACAATGTAGCAACAGCTATAATTTTGAAACACTGCATAGAATTTAGCC
The DNA here is from genome assembly GCF_001604975.1 of Cebus imitator. Classification (NCBI taxonomy): domain Eukaryota; kingdom Metazoa; phylum Chordata; class Mammalia; order Primates; family Cebidae; genus Cebus; species Cebus imitator. Next base: position 5,121,767 of record NW_016107451.1, on the reverse strand, counting down.
AGGTGATTCCTCCTATAAGTGGGTAGCAATGGAAATATCTCCAATAAAGCGGCTGGGCTAAGGCTGTTCTTCTGAATTATAGTGAAAGGATAAAGTGACTTCCCATCACCAGGCTACCTGATCCTTTCTTATTGGTTGGTAACTAGATGACCTAGTCCCACTCCTTTGATGCAACTGCCGTTTAACAAGCTTGAAAACCTTAAGCTTTCTTGTTTAAGCTTTCTACTTTGAAATGTGTTAAGAATCTGGGCCGAGTGCGGTGGCTCTCGCCTGTAATCCCAGCACTTTGGGAGGCCAAGGCGGGCAGATCACGAGGCCAGGAGATTGAGACCATCCTGACCAACATGGTGAAACCCCATCTCTACTAAAAATATAAAAATTAGCTGGGCGTGGTAGTTGGCGCCTGTAGTCCCAGCTACTCGGGGCTGGGGGGCTGAGGCAGGAGAATTTGCTTGAACCGGGGAGGTGGAGGTTGCAGTGAGCTGAGATTGCGCCACTGTACTCCAGCCTGGTGACAGAGTGAGACTTTGTCTCAAGAAATGTGTAAGAATCTGGCATCTTGATTTTTTGGAGTACTTTTTCCAGGAGAATGATCAGGAAAACTAAAAGTAAAAGGCTTGGTGGATTTGTGTTCCAGGCTGAGGAAAGCTGTAGGTTCTTAAGTTTTGCGTTTTCTTAAGAAACTTGTCGAGGTACTTGTCCAGGCATGGTGGCTTACAGCTGTGTAGTTTTTGTTATCAATTCTAAAGTAAAAGGAGAAGATTTAATGAAAGAGCACAGAACTGAGAATCAGAGGACATGAATTTTAATTTCAGTTGTGGCATACAGCTTGCCCTGGTGATTTCGGCCAATTCCTCAGTCTACCTGGATAAAGTATCTTTATCAGATGGGAATATTTGTACCTGTGTTGTTTATCTTAACGTGTTTATAGTAAGAAACATATAAAATAATGTGAAGCTACTTTAAAAAGTGTAAAGTGTGTACAAATGGAAGGGATTAGCATAATTATCTCAGTCACTTTGCACTCTGAGGTAGTCTTTATGTTCTTAGTTCCTGACAGTTGTATACATGAAGGTGAGAGATTTAGAGTTTGGTTGGCTTGGAAGATTTGTCTCGTTTCGTGTCCTTTTCCTTTCTTTCTTCTCTTTTAAACATTTAATGCTAAAAGACACTAAGCAGAGGAAAGAATTCACAGTGTGTCTGAATGAGCAGAATCTAGACAGCTAAATCAATACAGCCAAGCTCATATTGACATTCTTATAATGCCGTCTAGGTTTTTAATTTTCTGAAAATTTCAGAAAATTTTCTGCCTCCCTTGTCCCCCCAACTCCCTGGTTTTTAGGTGTATTAACTCACCAGCACAATCTTCCATTTTTCAGTGGAGCCTATGGTTAGATAAATGTCTACATTTGTGCTACATTTTCCAAAGTAGAACAAGTTTTCTCCGTCCCCACTCTTGTGGCTCTTCCACTGGATTACTGCACGAAGGTTACTGCACAACTGAGCACAGATACTTAAGAAGGAATTTTCCCATTTGTCAATTTCAAAGAAAAGCACCTAGAATGAGGCCAGGGATACTTGGGGTCTTAAAATAGTTCTTGTCCAGGCATGGTGGCTCACGTCTGTAATCCCAGCACTTTGGCAGACCAGGGTGAGAGGATCACTTGATCCCAGGAGTCTGAGACCAGCCTGGGCAAGTTAGCAAGACCCTGTCTTTACAAAAAATTTTAAAAATTAGGCAGGTATGGTGGCACGCGTCTTTAGTCCCCACTGCTTAGGAGGCTGAGCAGGAGAGGATTGCTTGAACCCAGGAGGTGAGGTTTCAGTCAATCACGATCACCCCACTGCACTCTAGCTTGGGCAACAGAGCAAGGCACTGTATAAAGAAAAAAATTTTTTTAATTAAAAAAATTATTGACGAGCCTGTGTTTGTTCATTCAGTAGATGTGTATTGAATCCCCACTGTGTGCAAAGCATGTTTGCCTTGAGGATGTGCCAGAAGCAAAATGAAATGTCAGACAAACGGGAAAAAATAGGAGCATGAAAATTTTAAGGTTATAAAATAATATGCTTCCCAAAAAAAGATAATATGCCTCCCAAAAAAGATAATATGTCACACAGATCTGAAGCAAGTGAATATGCTAATTAGAGAAATAGATTTGTGTCTCAGGAATGATTTCTTGCGGAGAAAAAAAATTTAGTCATCACCGATTAGTGAATGGGTATACAGTATTTAATTTCTTTACAGTTGTACTGTAAAGGCAAGCTTCTTATCAATACTATTCCAGAAGAACCTTAAACATCCACGATATAATCTGAGAAATTCCAACTTTCCAGAACATGTTCCTTTCATGTTCACTTCAGGACCTCGGATATAGATGAAAGTGGGCAGAACTCTCTTTAGAGCTCAAAACAGAATCTTTTGCTTGGACGGTGGGGCCAGGTTGAGTTGGGAGCTGCCTGGACTCTAGGTTTCCTCTACCCTCTAACATAAACAAGATTCCTTTCACAAGACAAAACAGGCATGTACTCCTAGCTTGTGGAATTGTGAGGTATCCAAAGAGATGGTGATGGTGGTGGTTGTGGTTTTTTGTTTTGTTTTTTTTGAGATAGGATCTCTCCCTGTTGCCCAGGCCGAAGTGCAGTGGTGAGATCATGGTTCGCTGCAGTCTGCCAACTCCTTGGCTCAAGTGATCCTCCTGCCCCAGCCTCCTGAGTAGCTGGAGCTACAGGTGTGTGCCACCACACTGGCTAATTTTTTTTTTTTCCTTTTTTATAGAGACGAGGTCTTGCTGTTTCCCAGGTTGATCTTGAACTCCTGAGCTCAAGCAGCCCTCCTGCTTCGGCCTCCCAGAGTGCTGAGATTACAGGCATGAGCCACCATTCCTAACCCAAGGAGACATATTCTAAGAATTTAAACGTTTTTGGATTAGCATGGAGGGAAAACCTAGTATCCCTATTGATCATTGACACTCCCAGGGATTTAAATTTGGATCATTCCCAGTCATTTTCAGCTTGAGTTCTTTGCTTCTTTGGAACTAGAGTACATTTGTTCCAAATTTAATAGTTTAAAGGGCTTTAAAAATTATTTTGTGTTTATAAAAGAGATGGGAGAACATCTTTCTCTATTTTAGTATGTATTTCCATGCATCTGAAACCAGGTTTTTTAAAGAAATGTGTTAAAAACAAAGTAAGTAGTCTAAATTGTAGAGAGAAAGAAGCTAGTTGGTCTTTAGGCTTGGTACTGTGTCTGGGACTATTCAGACCAGTAGTCGGTGTCTTGTCCAGCCTTGAGCAGTCATTATGATATGGTGCCATCTGGCAGTTGTATGAAGCTTACTATTTTTTGAGGCCTTCTAACATGTGTTTTAGCATTTATGTGTTTCAACTGCCCGGTGGGATGTTTCTGTAGATGAACAGAGAAGTTTCTAAGAAGTTAAGAGATTTGCTCAAGATCACAGTTTGCCAGAGAGCAAGAACCCCCAGGTCCAATACATGTTATTTATTTATGTGTTTACCTTGTGCTTTACTGCCCCCAGCTGCTCACAGCTGAGTATTCATAGGTGCTGCTGACCTGCCTAGAGACATGGAAAGGGAAGTGATCCAATTTGAGACTGCTCATTTGTCTTAACAGTTTGAAAATACGTATACCTTAAACAGTGCAGAAAATGAGAATGAACAAGTTATGATAAATCAAGAACAGAATTTTAGAGCTTTTGCTTTTTTTTTTTTTTTTTTTGAGATGGAGTCTCACTCTGTCAACCAGGCTGGAGTGCAGTGGCACAATCTTGGCTCACTGCAACCTCTGCTTCCTGGGTTCAAGTGATTCTCCTGCCTCAGCCTCCTGAGTAGCTGGGACTACAGGTGCGTGCCACCACGCCCAGCAAATTTTTTGTATTTTTAGTAGAGACGGGGTTTCACTGTGTTAACCAGGTTGGCCTTGATCTCCTGACCTTGTGATCTGCCCACCTCAGCCTCCCAAAGTGCTGGGATTACAGATGTGAGGCACGGTGCCTGACAAGCTTTTGCACTTTGACTCTATCATTTATTGTATTGTGATCTTCAGCAAGTAACTTGATACCCAACCCTTAACCTTAACTATAAAATTGGAATGATATTGATAAATTTAACACTGAGTTAAGAGTCAATTGAGGATAATGTATGTGGTGTGTATTTTATGCACTCTAAAGCCCGTAAGTTGGCATCTTTGAAGCATTCTTCAGAATCACACTTCTTACCTCTCCTGGACACACAAACACAAGATACTGCCAGAAACTGGGCAAGAGATTATTTGTGAATCTCAGAAGGGACCCAGTAAGAAAATGATGCTTTGTTTTAGAATATGACCTAACTTAGGCTACAGGCCCCCTTTCTGGCTCTAGCTCATGTCCTTTTCAGGATCGAGGCCTGAAAAACCAGTTACTCACCATTCTTCCTACAAGGATTTATTTACTCATTAGGCTGGAGGGTCAAAGAGTCTTTTCTGTGGGGCAGAGTGGCTGGCCCAGCTTGCTTCTAAGGGAGGCAGAGGAGCTAAGTAACAGTTCTGTGATCTAGGACAAGCTTCTCAACCTCTGGTATCATTTTCCCCATCAGTAAATCAGGGGGTAAATAAAACACCTAACAACGTTTTAAAACAAGGTCAGAATATTGGCTGGGTGCAGTGGCTCACACCTGTAATCCCAGCACTTTGAGTGGCCGAGGCGGGTAGACTACGAGGTCCAGAGATCAAGACCATCCTGGCCAGCATGGTAAAACCCCAGCTCTACTAAAAAATACAAAAATTAGCTGGGCGCAGTAGTGCATGCCTGTAGTCCCAGTTACTTGGGGAACTGAGGCAGGAGAATCACTTGAACCCGAGGCGGAGGTTGCAGTGAGCCGAGATCATGCCACTGCACTCCAGCCGAGTGACAGAGTGAGATTCCATCTCAAAAACAAACAAACAAAAAACAAGGTCAGAGTATTATCTGAAACTTTTTCTTTCTTTTTTTTTTTCTTGAGATAGGGTCTTGCTCTGCTGCTCAGGCTGGAGTGCCGTGGCACAGTCATGTTTCACTGCAGACTTGACCTCCCCGGCTCAAACAATCCTCCTGCCTCAGACTTCTGAGTAGCTGGGACTACAGGCATGGGCCACCACACCTGGCTAATTTTTTATTTTCTATTGAGATGGGGGTCTCACTCTGTTGCCCAGGCTGATCTCAAACTTCTGGGGTCAAGCGATCCTGCCACGTTGGCCTCCCAGAGTGCTGGGATTTGAGGCTTGAGCTGCCGCACCCTGCTGAACCTTTTTCCTTAAAGGGCCAGATCTTTTAGGCTTTGCGGCTATATGATTTTTGTTGTAACTCTTTGACTCTACTGTTGTAGCATGAGAGCAGCCATAGACAGTATAAACCAATTAGGGGCCGGGCATATTGGCTCACGCCTGCAATCCCAACTTTTTGGGAGGCTGAGGTGGATGGGTCACCTGAGGTCAGGAGTTCAAGACCAGCCTGGTCAACATGGTAAAACCGCTTCTCTACAAAAATACAAAAATTAGCTGGGCGTGATAGTGGGTGCCTATAATCCCAGCTTCTCAGGAGACAGGCAGGAGAACCGCTTGAACCCAGGAGGCGAAGGTTGCAGGGAGCTGAGATCATGCCACTACACTTCAGCCTGGGTGACAGAGTAAGACTTCATCTAGAAAAAATAAAAAATAATTAGGGTTGCTGTCTTCCAGTAAAACTGTTTCTAAAAACAGGCTATAGGCCAGATTTGGCCTGTGAGCTGTAGTTTTTAGACCCTTGCTTTAGAATACTTCACTAAATACTTGACCCTTTTTCTCCATCATACAAAATACTGATAGTGTTTTATTGCTGTCATGTATGCAGGGATGGTTTAAGTTTCAGCATTAATGAAAGGATGAGGAAGAATGTGTGATGTTACATATCATTTTCTGTTCCACAGAAATAAGTTTTCAAATGTTCTGTTCATGCCTTCCCATCACTTTCATTGTTTATACCAGTTGCTGTGCTTTCATTTTTTTCTAGTTATACTACAACTATATTATGATCTGGCCCTTGTTCAAAAATTATATTGCACTAGATACCAAATAGAAAAATATATTTGTTTTTGAAGGAAAACTGGGTCTTCTGCCAGTTTGAAAGTGTGTCCTTGTGAACAGATCTTGAAGGAGAGCAGTGTGCAGCCCCTTCCAAGCCTTAGTCTTTTAGGAAGCATGTTTTTCCAGTAGGCACTTTGAAAAGCAGCTTCCTCTTATGACAGACATACCCTCAAACATCAAACTTAGCATTAATCAGAGTTGGGGAAGTAGAGCTGTATTATTTATTCTAGTATTCTAGTAGCGAAGACTAAGACTATTTAGTAAGCTGCCGGTAAATATGACCAGCTGGTACCCAGCTGTGTGAGGGTTTAGAACGTAAGTAATAAGGTTTCAGGCACTAAACTTAGTCCTTTCTTGCATGACTACATAAAAACCTTAGATGAGCTTCAATAGAGACTATTTAACCTTCTCTTCTCTCAGTCACCTTGGCTTCCTTTGTATTCATTCATCTATTACATCTTCAAATAGCGAAGTGTATGGCTTCCCCACCAAACCACCAGAGACCCCTTTGGAATGTGTTCAGTATACATCATTCCTGGAGTGGCTTGATGGAGTGACTGGCCTGTGGTCACCAGCTATTAGGCAGCAAGCAGCCAGTACACAAACATAGGCCTTTTCATTTCCAGATCAGTGCTGTTTTTCTCCTTGTGAAATTGTCAATTTTAGATTGGTTTTATTTTGGAGAGTATAAGCCTTCTTAAGGCTTGAAATGCTTTTTAGCTATTGTGATTGATAATGGCCTAAGTCCTAAGGTCCATCTGTATAAACATAAAAACCAAATTGTCTGTTAGTAAATAAATCCTACCCCCTCTTTCCCTCGTCCATCCATTTATTTTTATTAATATTCTTTCTTTCTCTGTATCTCTCATCATCATTTAAAATGCAACATCCTACAAACCTTAGCTCATTTAAATGAAGAAACCTAGAACTAACCTCAATAAATACTTGAGCAGTACTGGAACATAAAATGCTTGCGACAGTGCTTCCACTAGGGCAAAATACAGGTACATCTTGCAGATAGTGTGAGTTTGGTTCCAGACCTTTGCAGAAAAGCTAACATCGTAATAAAGAGAGTCACACAAATTTGTTGGTTTCCCAGTGCAAATAGAAGTTATGTTTATACTATAGTATATTAAGTGTGCAACAGCATTTTGTCTAAAAAATGTGCATATCTTAATTTTAAAATACCTTACTGGTAAAAATGCTAATAATCATCTGAACCTTCAGCAAGTCATAACCTTTTGCTGCTTGAGGGTCTTGATGATGAGGGCTGCTGACTGATTAGGGTGGTAGCTGCTGAAGGTTGGGGTAGCTTTGGCAATTTCTGTGGTGTTTTTTTTTTTTTTTTT
>NW_016107451.1:5112854-5113830 GCF_001604975.1 Cebus imitator | reverse complement strand
CAGCTTCAAGCCATCCTCCTACCTAAGCCTCCCAAGTAGCTGAGACTACAGACACTTGACACTATGCTCAGCTAATTTTTATATTTTCTGTAGAGACAGGGTCTCCCTGTGTTGCCCAGACTGGTCTTCAGATCTCAAACTCCTAGACTCAAGCGATCCTCGCGCCTTGGCCTCCCAAAGTGCTGGGATAACTGGCATGAGCCACTGTGCCCAGCTGCCAATTTCTTAAAATGAGGCAGCAGTGAAGTTTGTTGTTGCTTCAGTTGACTCTTCCTTTCATGAAAGATTTCTCTGTAGCATACTTTTCTGTTTTAGAGCATATTATCCAGAGTAGAACTTCTTTCAAAATTGGAGTTTGTCCTCTCAGATCCTGCCACTATTTTATGAACTAAGTTTATATAATATTCTAATGTTCATAGCATTTTCACTGGGAGTAGGTTCCATTTCAAGAAACTACTTTCTTTGCTCTTCCATAAGAAGCAACTCCTCGTCTGTTAACTATTATCGTGAGACTACAGCAATTCAGTCACATTTTCAGGCTCCACCTCTAATTACAGTTCTTTTGCTATTTCTACCACATCTACAGTTACTTCTTCCACTGAAGTCTCGAACCCCTCAAATCAACCAGGAGGATTGGAATCAACTTCAGACTCCTTTTAATGTTTGTATTTTGACCACTTCCCATGAATTTTGAATGTTTTGGTTTTTTTTGAGACAGGGTCTCTGTTGCATAGGCTGGAGTGCAGTAGCATGATCTGCAGTAGCTTACTGCAGCCTCGACCTCCCAGGCATAGCCTCCCACGTAGCTGGGTCTATAGGCATGTGCCACCCACCACACCTGGCTAATTTTTGTATTTTTTTGTAGAGACAGGGTTTTGCCATGTTGCCCAGGCTGGTTTTGAACTCCTGAGCTAAAGCAATCGTCCCGCCTTGGCCTCCCAAATTGCTGGGATTATAGGCATGAGCCACTGCACCT
>NW_016107451.1:5090913-5109194 GCF_001604975.1 Cebus imitator | reverse complement strand
TGTTGCCCAGGCTGGTTTTGAACTCCTGAGCTAAAGCAATCGTCCCGCCTTGGCCTCCCAAATTGCTGGGATTATAGGCATGAGCCACTGCACCTGGCCATGAATATTCTTAATTGAATTTAAAATGATGAATCCTGTCTAGAAGGTTTTCAGTTTACTTTACTCAAATATGTCTGAGGAATCCCTGTCTATGGCAGCTATAGCCTTATGAATTAAGTGTTTTTATGTTTGAGACAGAGTCTCACTTTGTCATCCAGGCTGGAGTGCAGTGGCGTGATCTCAGCTCACTATAGCCTCATGCCTCAGCTTCCAGAGTAGCTGGGACTGCGGGCATGCACCACGAAGTCCCGCTAATTTTTGTATTTTTAGTAGAGATGAGGTTTCATCATTTTGGCCAGGCTGGCATCAAACTCCTAACATCAGGTGATCCACCCGCCTCTGCCTCCCAGAATGCTGGGATTACAGGCATGAGCCACTGCCGTGTATTTCTTGAATAAGAAATTTTGACTTGAATGTTGAAATTACTCTTTGATCCATGAGCTGCAGAATGGATATTGTGTTAGTAGATATTAAAATATTAATCTCAGCCCAGCATGGTGGCGCACGCCTGTAATCTCAGCACTTTGGGAGGCTCAGGCGTGCAGATAACTTGAGGTCAGGAGTTTGACACCACCTTGGCCAACATGGTGAAACACTGTCTCTACTAAAATTATAAAAATTAGCTGGGCGTAGTGGCATGTGTCTGTCATACCGGCTACTCGGGAGACTGAGGCACGAGAATTGCTTGAACCCAGGAGGCAGAGGTTGCAGTGAGCCAAGATGGTGCCAGTGCACTCCAGCCTGGGTGACAGAGCAAGAATGTTTCAAAATAAAAAAGAAAAACTATGATGGAGATGTGCAAAGAGGTTAATGTTTTTTGTTTTGTTTGTTTGTTTTTTGAGACAGAATCTTGCTCTGGTGCCCAGGCTGGAGTGCGGTGGTGCAATCTGGCTCACTGGGTTCAAGTAGTTTTCCTGCCTCAGCCTCCTGAATAGCTGGGATTACAGGTGCCCGCCACCATGCCTGGCTAATTTTTGTATTTTTAGTAGAGACGGGGTTTCGCCATGTTGCCCAGGCTGGTCTCAAACTCCTGACCTCAGGTGATCTGCCTACCTTGGCTCCCAAAGTGCTCAGATTGCAGGTGTGAGCCACTGCACCCAGCCTCCATCAGAGTTTTTGATGACCGAGTATATTGTTAGTGAGCAGTAATACTTTGAAAGGAATCTTTTTTTTTTTTCTGAGCAATAGGTCTGAACAATAGTCAACCATGCTGTAAACAGATGTGCTATCATCCCAGCTTTGTTCTATTTATAGAGCACAGGCAGAGTAGATTTAGTATAATTCTTAAGGGCCCTAGGGCTTCTGGAATGGTAAATGACCACTGGCTTCCACAATATTGGCTTCTCCTCTGTAGCTATAAAAATCCTTGATGGCATCTTCCAGTAAAAGTCCATTTTATTTACATTGAAATTGTTTAATGTAGCCAGTTGTGTCAGTTATCCCAGCTAGATATTCAGGATGACTTGCTGCAGCTTCTACCTTTGCACTTGCTGTTTTGCCTTATACTTTTATGTTATGGAGATGGCTTCTTTTCTTAAACCTCATGAACCAACCCCTGCTAGCTTTCAACTTTTCTTCTGTAGCCTTCTCACCTCTCTCAGCCTTCATAGAATTGAGGAGAGTTGGGGCATTGCCCTGGATTAGGCTTTGGCTTAAAGGAATGTTGTGGTTGGTTTGATCTTCTATCTAGACCTCTGAAACTTTCTTCCTATTGGCAATAAAGCTGTTTGCTTTCTTATCATTTGTGTATTGACTGGAGGAGCACTTTTAATTTCCTTCAAGAACTTTTTCTTTATAGTCACACCTTGGCTGTTTGGTGTAAGAGGCCTAGTTCTTGCTCTGTTGCCCAGGCTGGAGTGTAATGGTGCGATCTTGGCTCACTGCAACCTCTGCCTCCTGGGTTCAAGTGATTCTCCTGCCTCAGCCTCTTGAGTAGCTGGGATAACAGGTGCCTGCCACCATGCCTGGCTAATTTTTTGTATTTTTAGTAGAGATGGGGTTTCGAAATGGGGTTTCACCATGTTGTCCAGGCTGGTCTCGACCTCCTAACCTCAGGTGGTCCACCTGCCTTGGCCTCCCAAAGTGCTGGGATTACAGGCGTGAGCCACCACTCCTGGCCCTGGCCTTTATTTTTCTCAATCTTTCTTAAATGTATGTATAGCTCATACTTATTTCAGTGTTTAATATTAGAAGTGTCTTGATCTTTATTTAGAAGTTTGGTGATGTTTTTGTGACCAGAAATATGCCATAGGAACTAACTCTTATTTATATCAATTAGCCTTTTCTAAAATTGTTTTTTTTCTATGTTTGGCTTAAGTTGCAGTTTCCAGGAGCGTATCGAAGACATTAAGGGAGGCCTTACTCTTCTTTAATTGGAAGCAGCATTGATCAAGAATTGAGTTTCATTTTAGGGGAGCTTCCTGTGGTCTCTTCCCCTTGAACAGTTGTTATGATGTTAGGTTTTCAGGTATTATCTCCCAACAACATCTGTTTGGTTTTAGTTACCTCAAAGGGCTGTATCGTGGGTTTAGGCTTGTATAATGAAGAGTTTAGTATAGAGAATGAAGTACATGCCAAGGAATAGAGAGCTGAACTGAAGTCTAAAGGTACTGAGTTTCAGAAACCAGGTCATATTGCAATAAAACCTTAGATTTCTTTTTATTTACGAGGTTGATAATTTTGATACATCCTGTTGTTCCATGCCCAGGCATATCACTAAGGGAAGATTTGGCAGGCATGGTACCTGGTTGAGAACAAGAGCTTGAAAGATTTCCAAGACAATTTTAAAACAGGAGCACTCTGATTTTGGGATGTTTTGAAAACTTCTGAGGTCTCTTTAAGAATGATAAAGAGTAACTAGATATAAGAGTAACAGCTAGATTGCCCACTCTTGAGTGGTCTGATTAAATCGTCTCACTCCTGCATGATTTTCTCCTTATCTTCTTGCTAATGGATGTCCAGGCAGAGGTAGGTATCCTCTTCCTACTTACCCATTGTCATTAATATTTCAGACTTTGCTCATCTATCCTGGTCACTTTTCTGAAGAGGTTCTGACTTTCAAAAGATTTACACTTGGGAATGGTACGCACCCACATTTCCAGCCTTTAAGTCTACCTTGAAGCTTCCAGGACTGCCTTAGATGTTTGTGTGTGTCCTTTCTGTCATCCCCTTTTATTTTAAATTCACTTCAGTAAGTCAGTTTCAGGTAGATTTCTGATTGTAGTCCTTGCTCTAACATCCCGGAGCTCATTTATTCTAAGCTTACTGGAATAGCTTGTATAACCATTTCCTCTGGTTCTTCAGGCAATTCCAATAAGTATTTCAGGGTCAAGCTTTCCAAGATTCGCTTTTTTTCTCAGAAAAGCCAAACCCAGCAACTGTCTTGTCCCTCCCGTTAGGGGTAGTTATCAGACTGTGCTAGATACTGTGAGGGATCCACGATGAATCATATGCAGATCCTACCCTCAAGGAGCTTGTATATCAGGAGGGGAAATAAGACATACACACTGATGTGTATGTCATACAAGGTATCCTACAATGATTGTACAGGGTAATATGGTGAGAACAGAAAGAGAGGTGCAGATCAGGGGCTCCTTAAGGCTCCCAAGAAGGAGGGATCAGTTCCATAAAGCAGTAGTGAAAACTTCCTGGAGAGATAGCAACTGCGTTGAGTGCCTGTAGTCCCAGCTACTTGGGAGGCTGAGGTAGGAGGATTGCTTGAGCCCAGGAAGTAGAGGCTGCAGTGAGCCAAGATCGTGCCACTGCACTCCAGCCTGGGCAACAGAGCAAAACTCTGGGACAGGTTTTGCAGAGAAAGAGTGTGGAGATCCACCTTTCTCAGCCTCGTGAGTAGCTAAGACTTACAGGTATGTGGCCACAATGCCTATTTAAAAAAATTTTTTTTTCTTCTTTTTTGAGATGGAGTCTTGAAGCTCTGCTGCCCAGGCTGGTATGCAGTGGCATTATCTTGGCTCACTGCAACTTTCTCCTCCCAGGTTGAAGTGATCCTGTTGCCTCAGCCTCCCAAGTAGCTGGGTTTATAAGTATGTACCACCACGCCCGGCTAATTTATTTTGTATTGTATTTTTAATAGAAACGAGATTTTACCATATTAGCCAGGCTGGTCTTGAACTCCTGACCTCAAGTGATCCACCACCTCAGCCTCCCAAAGTGCTGGGATTACAAGCATGAGCTATAGCCCCCAGCCTAAAATGTTTTGGAAACAGAGTATCACTGTGTTGCCCAGGCTGGTCTCAAACTACTGGCCTGAAGTGATTCTCCTGTCTCAGCCTTCAGACTTGTTAAGATTACACACATAAGCCACAGCAGTCAGCCTCCTCTTATTTTTAAATACACTCTTTCCCTTGTTATCTTGGAAGATTAACCCAGCACATTTTCCATAGGCTTGTAGATGTTGTAAATGGACTACTTCTGTAGCAAAATCAAATTTGCAATTAATGCGTTAAAATAAGAGGTGGTGATTAGCTAAGGTTGCTTTATGATTTTTTTCTTTTTTCTTTTTTTTTTTTTTTTTTTTTTTTTTTTTTTTTTTTTTTTTTTTTTTTTTTAAGACAGAGTCTCGCTTTGTGGCTCAGGCTGGAGTGCAGTGGCGTGATCTTGGCTCACTGCAACCTCTGCCTCCTGGGTTCAAGCAATTCTCCTGCCTCGACCTCCTGAGTAGCTGCGCTACTATACCCAGCTAATTTTTGTATTTTTAGTAGAGACGGGGTTTCACCATGTTGGCCAGGCTGGTCTCAAACTCCTGACCTCAGATAATCAACCTGCCTTGGCCTCCCAAAGTGTTGGGATTATAGGCATGGAACCACTGTGCCTGGCCTGCTTTATATATATATTTTTAATTATTAGGGTGTTTTTAAAGCTTCATGCAAAGAATGGATCTGCTTTAGGGAAAGCCTTTTGAATAAAACTACTCACCTTTTCCAGGAATTTACGTTAACAATTTATATTCTTCTAAGAGATATTACTAATAATATCTGCAAAGATGCTAGAAAACATGCTCCAAACCTTTTTCTCTTTTCCCTGTGAGAAGATCTTGTATCCTTCAAAGGAAGAGTACCTTTGTCTTTTGAAGTCAGAAATTTATAAAAAGAGTTTGCTGGATGGAAAAATCATAAAGACCATAACTCTAAAACCTAATGTAAAGAAGAACAGTTAGAGCTGTCCAAAGATGGGAAAGAATGTCTTACCAATAAGCCAGTTTCCCGGAACTAGAGTGGGAGGCACTCAAATGTAAGCACTCAAATGGGGTTGGGCAGAGGTTGAAGAAAAGCTGTGAGCATCTTATAAAGAGGTGGACCTGAGTGTTTCATTATGTCTTTTTTTTTTTTTTTTCAGTCCTAAAGTTCTGTGATACAGTAAAATATAAAGGATATTATCGACTTGTATTTTTTGCTTTTATCTGTTTGGGGTTTCCTAATGTAGATGGGCTTCTTAATTTCAAAACTTAACCTTTAGTACATTTTCAGTTCAAAAAAAATTTGATAACTTCTCTTTTGTACTTAACTTCCACTACCACAGTATGTGGCTCCGAGCCAGCCAAAGATCATGATCTGTTGACTACACAGATGTTTGGGGGCTGATCATGCCTGCACATCCATAGTTGGGATAGTTCAAAATTTAAAAGCAAACTGCACAGATGGCTCTAGAACTGCTTTTTGAATTGTGTACCTTTGTAATGTTTTGGGGGGATATCAGAGAACAGCCAGAACTTGTTACAAGACTTTTAAATTGTGCAGATCTTTGTACTCCAGCTAAACCTCCCCATCCATTAGCAAGTATACAGAGATATCGTCCTCACAATTGCGGATCTTTCTCCTTTTACCTTAGCAATTTGCATGGCAGATTGTGCCAAGATGAGGCTTGTCCATGGACCCATACAATAAAAGGTTAGATTCTTTTAAAGTTTCTTGATAATTATTTTTATTTCCAGAAAGATATTTTTGTTTGCCCCATTTGAAAAAGGTTAAATTGAGTCACTCACTTCATTGTCTTGAGTACCTTGTAGGAAACTATTAATAATGATAAATAACTAAACTTCTCTAGATTATCTTCATTTTGTTGTTGTTGTTGTTCTCAATACAGCTAAGAGTACCATATAGGACTTGTGTATTGATGATAAGTGAAAATACAGGGGTCTTACTTGGTTATTTAGGAGTTAAGATTTTATCTAGTCATTTTCCACTGTGATTGAACACTTGCCTTTAACTCCCTTCAGAAACTCCAAGATCATATTGCATCCCAGGTACTAGAATTTCTGTTGATGTATAGAGCTGTTTATAGGCCTCTAGCACCAGAAATTGGCTCCAAACCTTTTCCCATTACATCATCACCCACTAATGTCATTACACCAGAATGAAATCTGCTTTGAAGCTTGAATTCTTGTTTTCCTTCCATTTCTTTCCCCTCATCATTTCCTTTAGAAGGAAAAGGGAAGAAAAAAAATCAGACCTGTAAACATTTAAGGGTGAATTGGACATCCCCATAGCCTAAACCCTAGAGTTGTCAGCTTTCATTCCATTCTGCTGTGGTAGAGTGTTCTGCCCAGTGTGTATCCACATGGAGCCTGGAAAGTAACAAGTCTGGTCATGTGACAACTGGCTTTGGTGCTTTTCTTTCAGCCCCTCAGAATTAGTTCTTAATGACTCACATAGCTCTCTGCTAGCATCCTGTCACTGGCATGTTAAACCTTTTTAAGTAATTCCTCAGAATAGAAAGTCTTAGGAGAGCGCAAGTTTCTCCATTCTTTGTGTTTAATTAAACTGTTCTTGCATTTAAATATTTGCCAGATAAGCGCTTAAGACATTACAATACAGGTTGAGTATCCTTAATCTGAAAATCTGAAATCTAAAACTCTTTGAGCCCTGACACGACACTCAAAGGAAATGCTCATTTTAGATTTTGGATTTTCAGATTTGGGATGCTCAACCATTAAGTATAGTGCAAACTTATTCCAAAAAAATAAAAAAGGCCGGGCATGGTGGCTCACTCCGGTAATTCCAGCACTCTGAGAGGCCGAGGTGGTTGGATTATCTGAGATCAGGAGTTTGAGACCAGCCTGGCCAACATGGTGAAACCCTGTCTCTACTAAAAATACAAAAAAAGCCGAGCGTGGTGGCGAATGCCTATAATTCCAGCTACTTAGGAGGCTGAGGCAGGAGAATCTCTTGAACTTGGAAGGCAGAGGTTGTAGTGAGCTGAGATTGTGCCACTCCACTCCAGCCTGGGCAACAAGAGTGAAACTCCATCTAAAAAAAAAAAAGTCAAAATTCCAAAAACTTCTGGTCCCAGGCATTTCAGAATTTCAGATAAGGGATACTCAACCTGTGTTATCTACAGTTACAGCTGACATAGGGCTCCTTATTCATCTTCCTTCCTTCCTCACAAAGCGGTTGACTAAATGCAGGTTCTGGCCCTCTTTCTCTATTCTAATTTTAATTCTCCTTTGTTTTTTGTTTTTGAGACGGAGTCTCGCTCTGTCGCCTAGGCTGAAGTGCAATGGCCCAATCTCAGCTCACTGCAACCTCCGCCTCCCAAGTAGCTGGGATTACAGGCATCTGCCACCAGCTAATTTTTGTATTTTTAGTAGAGACAGGGTTTCACCACATTGGTCAGGCTGGTCTCGAACTCTTGACCTAAGGTGATCCATCCGCTTCAGCTTCCCAAAATTTTGGGATTACAGGTGTGAGCCATCGCACCTGACCTCTCCTTTGTTTTTTTTAACTGTCTTTAAGGCCTCCAGTTGCCAGTGTGCTGTGTTAGGCTTTGTGTCTAATAACATGGTTCAGGTTAGGAAGGAACTGGGAAGAATTGGCAAGTAGTTTCATTTCAGAGACTTCATGTTTCCTACTCAGTTATTAGGCTCATGTCCTTTGAGGCGGATTTGCCTGAGATTAGAAGGAATCATCATCATCAGGAGCCCTAGAGAAATGGGGCCACAGTGTCTGAAACAAAAGAAGAAACCTGGCACACCTGGCACATGCTCTCTCTCCCTCTCTCTTTTTTTTTTTCTTTTTTTTGAGACGGAGTTTTGCTCTTGTTACCCAGGCTGGAGTGCAATGGCGCCATCTCAGCTCACCGCAACCTCCGCCTCCTGGGTTCAAGCAATTCTCCTGCCTCAGCCTCCCAAGTAGCTGGGACTACAGGCGTGCGCCACCATGCCCAGCTAATTTTTTTGTATTTTTAGTAGAGACGGGCTTTCACCATGTTGACCAATATGGTCTCGATCTCTTGACCTAGTGATCCACCCGCCTCAGCTTCCCAAAGTGCTGGGATTATAGGCGTGAGCCACCGCGCCTGGCCTCTCCCTCTCTTTTTTTAAGAGACAGAGTCTTGCTATGTTGCCCAGGCTGGTCTTGAACTCTTGGGCCCAAGCAATCCTCCTGCCTCAGCTTCCTGAGTAGCTGGAACCACAGGCATGCACCATTGTGCCCAGCTTGGGTCTTATTTTTTAAGACTCTGGGTTTACATTTCTGTACAGTACTAATCACTGAGGACTTTTAATACAAAAATTTGCTGAAGGCTGTGGCATGGAGTATGAGAAGCCACGAGTACTTGAAAAAGCTTTGGAGGGAATGGCATTGAAAATTACGGGCTAGACTAGTGCAACAAAGTACTTTCCTTACCCCACACACACAAGAAGTTAAAACCCTTGATTCACATTAGGATTTCAGCTTACATTTCTAGCATCTTTTGATTTTCTAGTTGGAGCTCTTCAGTAGTCTCTATGGTATAAGCTAGGTAAAAGGAAAAACTTTCTTCCCAGTGTTTTTGTTAAGATGTAAGTCTGTTAAAATCTTCTTAGCACAACTGTATACCTTATCAAACTGAAAAATTGAATAGATTCATACATCCACAAAGATACAAATGCCTAATCTGGACAGAAAATCTGAGTTTATTATTCCTAATGTGTCTTATGTATGTGTTTGTTTTCAGTTGTCGAAATGTCCACAGAAGGAGGATTTGGTGGTACCAGCAGCAGTGATGCCCAGCAAAGCCTACAGTCCTTCTGGCCTCGGGTCATGGAAGAAATTCGGAATTTAACAGTGGTGAGGAAGAATGAGAAACTTTTATTAGAAACTTTTAAAGCATGTAAAGAGCTATGGGAAATTAACCAAAACTCACACTAAAGCATTTTTAATTTCAAGCACATTTACAAAAGCACAGTTCATCCCTGACCAGTGGGTAGGAAAATGAAAATAAAATTTGCCTTGTGTGAGTTAACTACAAGAGTGTCTTTTATATCTCAGTGGTCTTCATAGGCATGTTGGGTGTGTAGTGGATACTTTGACTTGGAGGTAGTTTAATGTGAGACATATCCTGTAGGACTTGTAGAAAAACAGATCTCATCTTCCTTCAGTAGCTGTAGCTCAATTTCTTAGGCCTGATTTAGTGGCTCTGCCACATTTCTAGAACTTGGTAAAATCTATTGGGCAATTTATTCAACAACAAATCTGTTGTGAGCCAGGAACTCTTTCCAGGTGTCAGAAGATACACTTTGATCACTTTCTCAACAGCTGCATTTTTGACATTTTGGGCCAGTTAATTCTTTGTTGTGAGGGGCTGTCTTACGCATAATAATAGCATGTTTAGCAGCACCCCTAGCCTCTACTCACTAGATGCCAGTAGCACCTCTCCCCCAGTTGTGGCAACCAAAAAATGTCTCTAGACATTGGCAGATTTCCCCATGGGCAAATATCATCCCCTGTTGAGAACTGCTGACTCAGAAGAATTAAATATAACCTTGGCCTGTGAGGAGCTTACAATCTAGTAATTACCACCAGAGTCATTTAGTCAATAGGTATTTATTAAGTACTTACTGAATCAGGCACAGTGATAAGTCCTGAAATGGTAAAAGTCAAGGAACACAGAGGACATAGTGCTTGTTTCTTTCTAACTCATTAGGGAAGGCTTTAAGTAAAAGGAACATTGTTGTTGGGTCTTTTTTTTGAGGGGGAGGTGTCTTAAAATATGAGTTAAGCATTCACCAGATGGGAAGAATGAATGGGAGAGTTTATCTTGGGCAAAGACAAGGGCATGCATAAAGACTTGAAGGCCCAGAGTTATTGTTCCTTTAACTATAAAGTTAGAGGAGCAAAGACACTCAGAGTGCATGGAGGTTACTGTGTATTTAGTGGAGGCTGAGGAAAGAAGGATGTGGTATGAGAGTAGTAGTGGAAGGTGAGGCAGGTTAGAATTGGAATATTTTCATAATACAGTTGTCATGCCCTTCATGAAGAACATTCGTTAGGGTGTCATTTTAACACATACTGAAGGAGCTCCCTATGTTGGCTGTATCATTCCTGCCTTGGAAATACTAGCATCCTGGCAGAGCAGACATTGGATTCTTTCCTGATCTAGAACTAATGTTGCAGTTGCTTAGGGTTAGTGACCTTTAACCTCTGATGTTACAATGTCAGTTTATTCATTCACTTAACAAGTACTTATGCACCAACTAAGGCTATTCTAGATACTGTGGATACAGTAATGAACCAGACAGGATCATGCACTCATGGAACATATATTCTGATGAGACAGGCTAATAAGTAACTAATGAAATAACACAGTATAATAAATGCTCACTGACTTCAGGGATAAAAAGTAATTCATGTTTTGGATATACCTCTGGGTCATGTTTATTTATAGGAAGAGTTTTCAGCAGTTGAACTTGGCTTGGCCTTTCTCAGACTGGCCTGGGTTCAGAGTGGATTTCCACTGAAAAGTCATTGTTTCTCTTCTGCAGTCTAGGTAGTAGTTATCCAAACTGTCTCAGATATAAAAGAGAAGGGAGGAAAAAATGAAATTATAAAGTCAAAAGTGGGGTGTTTTGTTCATATTTTAGGGGGATAATCTCGTGATTAAGCTTATCAGCTTTTGGTGCTGGGGTCAGCCTGCTGTAAAACGAATGCCCTCCTGGGGTGTGGTGGGACGGGGCCGATCGAGCAAGTCTGTGCCACAGCTTGAGCCGAGAGACATAAATCTAGGATCAGGCAAGTGGCCAGATAAACTCTGGAGGTTTAAGCTCAGCACTTAACTTTTCTGTTTTGTTGGGCTTTGATTTTTTTTTTTTAGTGGTCGTAAAAAAAAACAAAACAAAACAAAAAAAAACGCATAAAATTTCACCCCTTACCCATTTTTAAATGTACAGTTTGGAAGTGTTCAGTATATTCATATTGTTGTGAAACATAGCTCGAGAATTTTTTCATCTTGCAGTACTGAAACTCTACTCTGACTAAACAACCACCATTCTGCTTTCTATGAATTTGACTGTTTTTAATACCTCATAGAAATGGAATCATATACAAACAGTTCCCTACTTATGATGATTCAACTTAATGTTTGTTTCCACCTTAGAATGGTTAGAAAGTGATGTGCATTCAGTAGCAGCAGTACTTTGAGTACCCATTCAACCATTCTGTTTTTCACTTTCAATATATAAATTATGAGATACTCAACACTTTCCTGTAAAATAGACTGTGTTAGATTATTTTGCCCAACTTTAGGCTACTGTAAGTGTTCTGAGCACATTGAAGTGGGCTAGGCTAAGCTATGATGTTTGATAGGCTAGGTGGAGTAAATGCATTTTCCACTTAGGATCTTTCCAACTTACATTGGCTTTATCAGGATGTAACCCCATTGTAAGTCAAACAATATCTGTATTTGTCTTTTTGTGATTGGCTTATCTTATTTACTTAGCATGTCTGTTGAAGCATGTGACAGGATGTCCTTCCTTTTTTATTTTTTTCTTTTCTTTTTCCCTTTTTGGAGAGAAGGTCTCATTCTGTCATCCAGGCTGGAGGGCAGTGGTACAATGATGTCTCACTACATTCTTGACCTCTCAGGCTCAAGCGATTTTCCTGCCTCAGCCTCTTGAGTAGCTGAGACTACAGGTGCACACCACCACACCTGGCTCATTTTTGTATTTTTCTGTAGAGGTAGGGTCCCACTATGTTGCCCTGGCTAGTCTCCAACTTCTGGGCTCAAGCAGTCCTCCCACCTTGCCTCCCAGAGTGCTGGGATTATAGGTGTGAGCCACCATGTGTGGTCTTTGTTTTTTCTTTTTAAAAGAGATAGGGTTTCATTCTGCTGTTCATTGCTGGAGTGCAGTGGCAGGATTATAGCTCATTGTAGCCTCAAACTCTTGGGTTCAAGAGACTGTTATATGTCCTAGTCACCTAGGACTGCAGGTGTGTACCACCACACCTGGCTAATTTAAAAAAAAAAAAATTATGGAAAGATGGAGGTCTCACTGTATTGCCCAGGCTGGTCTCAAATTCCTGGACTCAAGCAATCTTTCTGCCTTGGCTCTCCAAAGACCTGGGATTACAGACATGAGCCATCATGTCTAGTCTATCCCCCCCCCTTTTTTTTTTTTTTTTTTTTTGAGAGGGAGTCTCGCTCTGTCACCCAGACTGGAGTACAGTAGTGCGATCTCAGCTCACTGCAACCTCCGCCTCCCAGGTTCAAGTGATTCTCCTGCCTCAGCCTCCTCCTAGCCTTTTAAGGCAGAATCACACCCTGTTTTATGTATATACCACATTTTGTTTATCTGTTCATCTGTTGATGGACATTTGGGTTGCTTCCACCTCTTGGCTAAGTGTTACATGAGTGTGTAAATACCTCTTCGAGACCCTGGGCTTTGATTTGTAACCTATTCAGTTTATAAGTTTGATTGCCAACAAAGCTGATCTGTCAACCAAATTTTAGTACATAGCCTTCTAGTTTATCAGAAGCTAAAAGAGAAGTACTTTGAAGGATTCCGTTTTGGTTCAGGTTTTGTGGATGAAGAGAAAGAAAAGTAAAGAGGAGTTGTCTTTAATCATTCTTCTATTGGTGACTGACTAAAATTCTCCTCCTGTGTACTTTTGAAAGGGACTCCTAGACCTCTACCATGCTGTCTTTTATATCAGGTGCTTAGAACAATGTCTGGCATATAGTAGACACACAATAAACATTTGAACAAATTAGTCTCCACTTCAGGTTAATGCAAAGCAACATCATTTCCATGTTTGAGTAAGAATGCAATCTAATAAAGTCAGGGTAATTTTTTTCCCTTCGTATGACTCTTATTTTCCCCTCTACTCAGGAGTATAACACGTGGTGGCTTCTGCTTCTCTGACTGCACTGCTGCCTGTGTAACATGACCAAACATTTTAGCATTTAATCTGTGCCTTTCCAGAACTCAACAGTACTTAAAACCAGACTTCTTCAGATATGTCAGAGCTACTTAGGTTGACACCTGAAAATATCTAACAGATTAAAAAAAAAAAAAATTCCTTATGTTTAAACTACCCAATCATAAGTAAAACTTATGAGAATATTTATAAGGTGTTGTGATCTCAGACTGGGACACAAATTGTTCCAAAAAGAAGTAATTGAAGTTTGCTAGCTGATGTATTTCATGATGTGTTAGAAACACTGGCCTCAAGTCCTTTTGGTTTGAGTCCTGTAAAAGCAATTTATCTTTCATTTTACCTTGTTCTTACGACACTTAAAAGCTCTGCAGTTTATAAATCCAGGTGTGTTCAGCTGGGATTGAAATTAGTTAAAAACCATACCAAGATGATTATGCACCAAAGTGATTGTGTAAAATACTATATTCCTGCTCAGCAGAGCTCTAGGAACAATAAATAACAGACTTTGCCCCACTGGGCCTCTTTGAAAGTAGGGTAGAGAAAGCTAACTTTGTCTTTTTGGAGGTGAGTTGGGGGTGGGTGAGCAACGATGCTGAATTTTGAAAAGAAAAATCTAATTCTGTACTTACTGTCAGCATCCCATTTAGCCTTCAATTAACTGTAATTTAATGCCTAGGTCACTTTCTTTTAATTGGCAGTTTCATCTTTTTATTCCTCAGTGCCTCCTGATTCGGTGATGACATTTCTAGCATTACAATCAAATCAGATAACTGTTTAAACAAACTTGGTGGTGAAGGCTGGGGGACTGTTACAAAACAGGTCCTGTGCTATGTGAGCCCTTCCCATAGGCAGTGCCTCTCAAACTTTATTGTCTGTATTAACCACATAAGAGAGGATCCTCTTAAAATATTGGTGCTGATTTAGTAGGTTAGGAATGGAACCTGGGATTCTGTATTTGAGTTCCCAGGTGGTGCCATTGCTGGTCTAAGGATCTCACTTTGAGTAGCAGGGCTGTAAAGCAGTAGTCCTTAACTCTCACTTAGATCATAGTCACAAGGGGAGTTTTCAAAAAACATAATGCCAGTACTCTACCCACTAGAGCAGGGGTCCCCAATTCCCAGGCCACAGACCGGTATGGGTCCATGGCCTGTTAGGAATCTAGGAACCAGGCTGCACAGCATGAGGTGAGTAGCTAGTGAGCAAGCGTTACCGCCTGAGCACCTCCTCCTGTCAGATCAGCAGCAGCATTAGATTCTCCTAGGAGTGAACCCTATTGTGAACTGCACAGGTGAGGGATCTAGGTAGCACACTCCGTGTAAGATTGTAATGCTTACCCTGCCCATCTTTGGGAAAATTGTCTTCCACACAACCGGTTCCTGAGGTTGTGGACTGCTGTCCTAGAGTTCCTGATTCAGCTGGTCTCCAGGGGACAGCTCCGGTATCTTGTTTTTTAAAAGTTTTTCAGGTGATTGTAGCATGCAGCCAAGATTGAGAATCATTGCTTTCAAAGGGTGGAGAATCTTGACTTTGCCAGAGTAGGCCTGGAAAAGGTTTCTCTTTATTATTTGAAACTCTGGATTTTCCTTAGTGCAGCCCAAGATTCGTTGACTTTTCTTTGGCTCCAAACTCTCATTGAGTGAATTCAGGTTTGAGTTCGTCTTGAAATGCGAGTTTCAGATGGCAGCATTTTTAATGTAGTTCTTTGGTAGTGGTCAGGAGCATGAGAATGTTCTGAGAGGTAATCTGCTCTTCTGCCCTACTGACATAACTCCCAAAAGTAGGGGGAGAAGTATGTGTCATTTGTTCTTACAGTTGGATCAGTATCAGGAGAAGGAGTTAAGGAGTTAAATGTTACTCACCTCAGTTATGGTAGCCAGTGAAGTGGGGAGCATGAATTGAAAGTCAGTTTCATGGGCCTCAATCTACTGATTGTGAAGGCCTTAATCCTTACATGTAACTAGAAAGCTAGGATAGGATTATAGAACACTGGGTGATTGTCAACAGGGATGAACCATACACATACCTCAGTATCCACTTTGACACAGTGCCCCTTGAGATCTCAAAGTTTCAGGAACATGAAAAAGTAGTTTGTCACAAAGAAAAGCTTTGAGCTTATTATAAATTTCTACCTCATTTTACATCTCTGTAAGGCAGGAGTGATCTCTTGATCCTTAACTTTTGTTGCTTTCGATTAAAGAATGGAAATTGAAATTGTAAGTTTATTACTCTTTCAATTTGGGGAAAGAGGTCTTTTTTATCAGCTTTGGGCTTTAGTTAAGTAAATATGGAACATTCTTGTAGAAACGATATTTAAAACCAAGCCGAATGAGAGCACACTTGCAAGAGAGCTAAACACAGTCTTGTGCTGTATGTATTAGCCTGGGAGGCTTTCCAAAGGAATGATCATCCCAAGCATTCTCTTTGGCATTTCTGTGTGGTGTCATCATCTTCTGTGATATGCCACACAAGAAGGAAGACCAATGGTTGATTTCTGGGATTAAACGTAAAAAAAAAAATATTTAGGGTCTGGCCCCAACCCAGTCTCCTCCTTCCTGCTTCTCCCCTCTGTACTCAGGTCATAGATTTAAAACTTAAATAGGCTGTGATTTTTTTGGTATCTCTTTCTGTCTTTGTTGTTCTCTCTGAATAACATTCTTATACTTTTTCAACAGGCAAATTCTCAGCATCCCTTAGACACAGTTCAGATGTCATCCCCTTTGTGGAACATTTCCCAATCCCTCACTCTCCCTCCAGCCCCGCATTGCTAGCTGGTTGTTCCCTTCTTTGTGTCCCTATGGGATTTTATATCCCTCCCCTCCAGTATTAAATAGGGAACTATAATGTTTTCATGTGACTGTCTCTGACAAACCACAAGCTCTTCAAAGGTAGGAGTAGATGTGTGTCTTTTCTTTTCTTTTTTTCTTTTCTTTATTTTTATTTTTATTTTTATTTTGTTTAATAGTGATGGGGTCTCACTTTGTTGACCAGGCTGGTCTCGAACTCCTGGCCTCAAGCGATTCTCCCACTCAGCCTTCCAGAGTGCTGGGATTACAGGTGTGAGCCACCGTGCCCAGCCTACATGTGTAATTTTTGCACAGTAGTAGGTACCATGCATTTACTGTTAGTTGAGTTGCTTGAATCAGTAAATGAAAGAGCAAGGGGGAGAAAAAAGAATAGAATGAATGTGCCCTGTTGTCTCCTTTTCTTGAAATTTTAATAAACTGAACTTCTAAGTCTCTGTTACTCCAGGGTTAGTTTCAGTAGAGGCTTCATGGAAAATGTTGATACCTAATTTGGAAAAGGAAACGATGAAAAATTGGTGTTTGAAGTTTATAGAGCAGAGTGGTAGCCAAGCAGCTTGTTGGGTTTGTGTGGGAAAATTAGATATCTTGGTGTACATTTTATCCCAATACATTCTCTTCTTTCTGCAGTCATAAAATAGATTCTGGGAAGACTGTTGATGTTTTTTCAAAATACCTTTTTCGACATATATTTGAGATTTTCTGTTGGTCTTGCAAAAGAAAGTTCACTGATGCTTGTTAATTACATCAAATCTCAAATAATAGCTACTCCTTCCATAATGTGAGGATGCAAATTCCCAGGTGAGCATATTGGGTTTAGTGAGTCACATTTCAGACCACTTATAGAATCAATCATTTGACACCTAGTCCCAGTAGAGATTTTGCTGATTTTAGCTAATATCTGCCTTTGCACCTTTCTCTTCATTGCTGCTCTGAAACTCAAAATTGATTTTTTTCCTAGAATTGCATTTAAACGCAATGCATGCATTTAAATACCAGTAGTTTCAAAATAAAGCCAAAAAGGGCTTAAATTGCAACTTACTGAGTAGTGCTGGTCAGAAAAGCCCTTTGCTAAATTCCGTCCGGAATTAAGTTATGTGGTCCTCCCCCCACTCCAGGCCTGTTTTCTGTTGTTTTTTTACTTTGTTTCCCAGATCCCTTTTCTTTACATGCCTGTTTGTTAAGAAAAAAAAAAAATAGCACAGCTGTTCCTAAAAGGCAGCTGATAAGTTCACCCTCATCCTTTTTCTATGCTCCTCTGCCCCCACTTGAAACAAATTTTGGAGACAAAGCCATTGCTGCTGTGATGAGAAAGAAGCTCTCTTCCCTAGTTTCTGTTGTCAGGTTAGTCCAAACGTCAGAAATGGCCACTATCAGCTGTAAAGAACTGTGGGTCACTGTGGTCAGGTGCCCTTGGCATTGCTGTTACAGACTAGTCACTGAATGGAAGAAGGAACTGGCAGTTTAGAGGAATACCCCTGAGACAGAAGTTTCATTTTAATCTGCATATTGCAGACTGGTAAACTTACTTGGAAAAAAGAGAAGGCACTCATAATGTCCCTCTACGTTGTGCTGACGCAAACAAAACAAAACAACCGTCTTGCTTGGGGCTACTTTTTATGAGGGCACTGTTAGAGGCCATCCTCACTTTTTTCTAAAGCCCATTAATTGTTGGAAGGTCTGCATGGCTTAAGTAAAGAAGAATTTTCATCTGACGCTTGTATTTTCTTCATTTCATCTGTACTTCCTCTTCCAATATACTTCCTGACAGGAGGGACTAAGCCAGAGTGTTTCTTACTGCTGCTATGCCACACTGTTGATTGTCCCCACCATTTATGCACCTCTTGTCGTTCATTTCAGAAAGATTTCCGAGTGCAGGAACTCCCACTGGCTCGTATTAAGAAGATTATGAAACTGGATGAAGATGTGAAGGTGAATTCACATTCATTTTTATTATTTCTTATTGAAGCTATGTGATGGGTAGGTTATTGCTCATTTCTCTAGAGCTCAAAGTTTAATTAAACAAAAACACAAAAAAATTACTGTCTGTTGCTTTGTTATTTGGTTCCTGTTTAAAATTGTTAAGTGAGCCAAAATTGAACAGTTTTGGTTGCTATGTGGGTCATCCTGAAAATTAAGGATATCCTGGTTTTAAATTGAAAAAAATAATTGTTGTGGGGGATTTTTTTTGTTTTGTTTTGTTTTTGTTCTTTTTTTGAATCAGTTGATC
>NW_016107451.1:4989539-5090896 GCF_001604975.1 Cebus imitator | reverse complement strand
GAGTGTTTTACTCTATCACCCAGGCTGGAGTGCAGTGGTACAGTCTTGGCTCACTGAAACCTCTGCCTTCCGGGTTCAAGTGATTCTCATGCCTCAGCCTCCCGGGTAGCTGGGATTACAGGCACCCGCTGCCACATCCAGCTAATTTTTGTATTTTTAGTAGAGATGGGGTTTCACCATGTTGGCCAGGCTGGTCTCCCTCAGGTGATCCGCCTGCCTTGGCCTCCCAAAGTGCTGGGATTACAGACGTGAGCCACCATGCCTGGTCTTTTATTTGTTTTTGAGACAGAGTCTTACTCTGTCACCCAGGCTGGAGGGCAGTGGCACAATCATGGCTCACTGTAGCCTTTACTTCCCAGGCCCAAATGATCCTCCCACCTCAGCCTCCCAGGTAGCTGGGACTACAGATGTGCCATCATGTCTGGCTAATTTTTAATATATTTTGGAGCGGGGGACAGAATTTCACTATGTTGTCCAGGCTAATCACAAACTCCTGAGCTCAAGCAATCCTCCAGCCTAAGCCTCCCAAAATGCTAGGATTAGGCGTGAACCACCAGGCCAAGCTGGTATTTCACAGTTCTTTCACAGTGTAGTATATACATGTATCATCAAATCAACAGGACAGTACCATCATCTTAGCATCTTATAATGTATATTTTGTTGATCTAAACTCTTAAGAAATTTTTGATGATGTGTCTACCTTTTCTAACCTTTTGATCTGTGAGTTTATTTTACATGAGTAGTACTTGTGAGAGGGTATGCATGGGCTTGGCTATTTCCGTATTCCTAGGAGTCCATCTCCATTAAAGATCTCAGAGAAAGAGCACCGCTGTCTCTTGACCACTCAAAATTAATACTTTTGTATTTGCACAGAAAACTAACAATTGATAGCAATTTTCCCTTTTATTAGCTCCTTTCTTCCTCACAGTAGCCCTGTGAGATTTGATATAATAAGAATTATCAGTTCCATTTTACAGACAATGGAAATAGACAGAAAGAGGTTAAGTGACTCACCCAGAGTGATAGGACCAAGATCTTATTTCTCATCTACTGCTGCTTTAACTCCAGAGCCCTTTCTGTGGCTGTAGCCTGCACAGACTACCTCACCAAAGGTTGAGAACCTTGTTTGACCAAGAGTTTCAACTTTGAAGTCAGACATATCAAGGAGGTTTATATGCTTTAGCACTTACTATGTGCCAGGCCCTGTGCTGGGTCATGTATTATCTCATTTGATTCCCACAATAAAACTGGAAGGTTATCCACTTTTTCAGTATGTACAAAACAAAGCCCAAAAGGATGGGAAGCCTGCAATTTTACCCACCTCCATTGGCTTTCAGGCTTTCTCTCCTTCCCCATATTGTTTCTCCTCAGATTAGAACCTAAACCCTACTGACTCTATGGCTATGGGAAAATCACTTCATCGTTCTTAAACCCTGGTTTCTTTGAAAGGCTGTTGTAAGGGTAAGAAAGCACCTTGCACAAGGTTTGGCACATGGTAGGTGCTAATTAGTATTCTTTCTCATTGCTCCCTTGTTGCCTGCTTTGTTCCTACTTATGGATCTATTTTACCTTGGATTCTCTGGAGCATACCACCTCATTTGTTGACCCTTGCCCCATAGTCTCATGCCAGGCAGTGAGGCAAGAGATAAACTGACTGGTTTGAATGACTTACTGGTGATTGACAGGGAGGGCCTGTGTCTGTTGCAGATGATCAGTGCAGAAGCCCCTGTACTCTTTGCCAAGGCAGCCCAGATTTTTATCACAGAGTTGACTCTTCGAGCCTGGATTCACACAGAGGATAACAAGCGCCGGACTTTACAGGTATTATTGCAGACTTAGATTGGAAAAACTGGGGTAAGCAGCTGCCTTTGCCTGTTCTCCTGTGTGGCTTTGGACCAAAGATTATTTTTCTTCTTTAGCCCTCTATCAATCGGACATGTAATTGGCATCTCCACCGTTGGGAGGCAGACATACCTTCCAGTCATGATGATTGTGTTTCTGCACCAAAAATTTAATTCTGTCCTGATTTTCACAGCCTAGTGACTGAACTCCTTTCCGTTGGTGACCTCTCACTGTAAATAGATGCTCAAGTGATAGAGTATTTACCTGTTTCCAGATGTAAACAGTTGCTGGTTGGGAGCCTTAAGAGATTCCTGGAAGTATCAGCAGTCTCACTAGCTTCATTAGGCTTTTTGTTCCTTGTGTGGCCTTCCTGGGGAATCTTTTTCTTTTTCTTCTTTTTTTTTTTTCCAAAAATTTTAATTTTAACCAAGGAAATCAACATTCATATTGTATGCAGAGCCCTTGGTTCTGGAAACTCTCACTCAATAGCCAAGCCCTAGCTCTTAGAGGAAAAGTTTCCCAGATACAAGAAGAAGGGTGTAACAGGTACAAAATAGTAGCGTATTTTAACATCAAAGCCAAGAAAGTACATTGTTTTCTCTTCGTCTCTCTTTACCTACAAAGTAGAAAATGCATATGTTTATTCATTTATTCTAAAAATACTTACTGAACACCCACAATGTGCCAGGCACTTTTCTAGGCCCTGGGGATTAACGATACACAAAACAGACAAAATTCCTTATCTGTGGGATGCCTGCATTCTAGTACAGCTTGTCAGTGGAGCATAAAGTTAGGATTTGTGTACGTTACTATATGAAAGTTTTAAAGCAAAAAAAGGTAAAAAAAATACTGAATTTCAGTAAATGATATGCATGTTGAAGAAATTTATGCTGCCTTGAAGTTAGTCTGTGGCTCCAGAGAGAGCCAGTTAAAGCTCCCTTCAAGATCAATTCAGATTAGAAAATAAAATAGGCAAAACATTTGGACAGACCTTCAGAAAAGAAGATAAACAAATGTTCAATAAACCCATGAGAAGATGTGCGACATCTTTTATCATCAGGGAAATACAAATTAAAACCGCAATGAGATACTGGTTTAACCCACTAGAATACCTAATATAAAAAAGACTGACAGTACCACAGTTGGTGAGGAATTGGAGTGTCTGAAACTCATATATTGCTGGTCAGAATGTAAAATGGTAAGGTCACTTTGAAAAACTATTTTGCACTTTCTAATAAACATATCCCTACTCTATAACCTAGCCATTTCACTCCTAGGTATATACCCAGAAGAAATGTGGCCATTCTTAAATAGTAATGCTCTTAACCTTATTTATACTACCCCCAAAACTGTAAGCAACTCAAGTATACATCAGTATAGGAATATACAAACAAATTTTGAGGTATTAATGAAATGGATTCCTGCTCAGCAATAAAAAGAAACAAATATTGCTCCATACAACATGGATAAATCTCAAAGGTACTATGTTACCAAAAGGAACCAGAAGGAAAAAAATCACATAGTGCAGGATACAATGCATTATTACCACCTGTGGTGATGATAGAAATCAGAGTTGTGGTTTCTCATATATAAGGGAGTGTGGGGAAGGATATTGAAAGGGCTAGAAGGAACTTTCTATATTTCTTTTTTATTTTTTGAGACAGGGTCTCGCTCCATGGCCCAGGCTGGAGTGCAGTGGCGCAATCACAGCTCACTGCAGCCTCAACCTCATGGGCTCAAGTGATCCTCCCACCTCAGCCTCCCAAGAAGCTAGGACTACAGGTGTGTGCCACTGCATCTGGCATAAAAAAAAAAAATTTTTTTTTTTTTTTTTTTGAGACAGAGTTTCGCTCTTGTTACCAAGGCTGAAGTGCAATAGCGCGATCTCGGCTCACCATAACCTCTGTCTCCTGGGTTCAAGCAATTCTCC
The DNA here is from genome assembly GCF_001604975.1 of Cebus imitator. Lineage (NCBI taxonomy): Eukaryota > Metazoa > Chordata > Mammalia > Primates > Cebidae > Cebus > Cebus imitator. The sequence continues at coordinate 5,087,124 of NW_016107451.1, read as the reverse complement.
TGCCTCAGCCTCCGAGTAGATGGGACTACAGGCGTGCGCCACCATGCCCAGCTAATTTTTGTATTTTTAGTAGAGATGGGGTTTCACTATGTTGACCAGGATGGTCTCGATCTCTTGACCTCGTGATCCACCCGTCTTGGCCTCCCAAAGTGCTGGGATTATAGGTGTGAGCCACCGCGCCCGGCCAAAAATTTTTTTTTTTGTAGAGATGAGGCCTTGCTATTTGCCCAGGGCTGGTCACAAAACTCCTAGCTCAAGTGATCCTCCTGCCTCAGGGAATTTAAAAAGCAAAATAAAAATTTTAGGAAGACCAATTTAAGTATATTTATGTTTCCAAAACATACTAGAACATTTAATTATATGTTGGAGGTGTCTATTATTTTTCTTTTCCCCCCTTTATTCCATGATTAGATGAGCCATTTAGGTCGATTGAGTTGGTGACATCAAAAATGTGACACTATGTTGTAGTCATCTTAAATGAGTCCTGGCAGTCTTAAGATGTGCCCTGCTTCAGTTGGGAGGGTTTATCTTCAAGCTGGTGGTTGGCACGAAGGATGGACTAGAGTTTTGCATTTCAGTGGCTTGAGGCCATCACAGATACACAGGAAGGAAAAAACAGAAAATTTCCATCCCCTCCTGTTTTGTCTGATGAGTCACCTTTTAAGGTGTGGTATATAGAGTTTGCTAAGGATTTCTGTTAGTGTGTTGACATTTTCCCCAGCATTTTATTATGAAAAATTTCAAACATAAGCAAAGTTTACAGTGAATACCTGTATACTTACAACCTAGGTTCTACCATAAACATTTTACTATGCTTATTTTATTCCTGTATCTGTCTGTCCTTCTATCCATCCTTCAAATCATCTGTTTTTCAGTGCATTGTAAAATTTACTTTCTCCTAAATACGTTTTTTTTTCTTTTGAGACAGAGTCTTGTGCCGTCATCAGGCGCCAGGCTGGAGTGCAGTGGCTCAGTCTGGGCTCACTGTAACCTCCGCCTCCTGAGTTCAAGCAGTTCTCCTGCCTCAGCCTCCTGAATAGCTGGGACTATAGGCGCACACCACCACACTCAGCTGATTTTTGTATTTTTTTTTTAGTAGAGACGGGGTTTCACCATGTTGGCCAGGATGGTCTCGATCTCTTGACCTCATGATATGCTCACCTCAGCCTCCCAAAGTGCTGGGATTACAGGCATGAACCACCACGTCTGGCTTCCCCTAAATACTTTAAAATGGCTATCATTCACTAGAGTTCAGTGTTTTTTCATATATATATATTTTTTCCTTTGGCGATAAAATCTTCAGTAAAGTACACAAATCTTAACTATACATAATATATTGGGTTTTAGTAAAAATCTTTTAATTATTCAAAGAAAGGAAGTATCACACTTGGGAGAAAACCCCAGCAGAGCAGGTCTTGGTTTCAGTATCATTAGCCATCTGACTCCTATGTTCTCTCACCTCTCCTGCCACTATTCATAGCAGAAGCTATGAATATCAGAATTCTTAAACCATGATATGGTTTAAGCATTGCAGTTTTGAATTCCCAAATAAAAACCATAGCTTATGAGAACTTAGTGTATATAGATCCAGTGACTTGAAAATGTTGCAGAAAGTTATTGAATTAAGATTTGGCCTAAGAAATCTAAAATAGATTGTAACTACTTGTGAAGCAAAGGGATTATTTAGGGCCTTAAAAAGGTTTTAAACCTAACTTTGCTAACCCACAGAATGACCAGAACCCTACTAATTGAGATTACTAGGTTTGTACTAGAGGATGATAATTTGAAAATCGCAGGGAGAGGATCAAGCAGGAGTAGCAGTGGTTGGAGGCTTAGTTACCCCATTTTAGAGTGTGTGTTACATGTATCTTTTTTTTGTTGATGGTTATCCACCAAGTCTGATCATTTAAAGCATATGAATTTGGCTGCGCTTATTTCAGCTATAGAACTGGCCATGGGTGTTTAGTTTGGCTTAGAAGTCATCTTACCTTATTTGAAGGGTATAAAGCCAAGTGAACTAGTTTTCTCCCCAGGCTAATTTTTCACTCCACTTTTCTTTGTTACAGAGAAATGATATCGCCATGGCAATTACAAAATTTGATCAGTTTGACTTTCTCATCGATATCGTTCCAAGAGATGAACTGAAACCTCCAAAGCGTCAGGTGAGCTGTGCGTGCATTGCCATTGTGCTGACTGAAGAGCACTTTGCATACTGGTGTCAGATACGTGCCTTTTCCTCTCAGCACAAGTCATTTGCTGTTCCCTTTGCTCTTTGTCTCTAGACCAGATTCATTCTTAACATCTCCTCTGTTACTCATTTCTGGATACTTTTAACTCAGTGCCTCTGAAGTGGTATTTAAATGAAAATAGACAAAATGAAAATGAAAAACTTTAGTTACAAATGGTAAAGTGAAGCTCATTTCAAGGTATCTTAGGAAGTCTATCAGAGCTCTTCATCTGGGATGGGAGAATAGTCCCAGAAAGTTATAGACTTTAGATTTTTAAGAAACAACTTCTCTGTGTGCACAGTGGTATTTGGAGTGAATGGACTATGTTTTCTCTTCCTCTGTATTGTGGTTCTTATATCTTTATGTAGTGCCCCAACTGCACACTAGAATTACCTGTTGGGGTTTTAAAACCATCAGCACCCAGGCTCTACCCCACATCAGCTGAATCAGAATCTCATGATGGAGCCCAGGCATGAGTACCTTTTAAAACTCCCTGGATGCTTTTAATGTGCAACCAGATTTGAGAACCACCACTTGAGCTGTTTTCCCAGCAATCACAAGAAAGAATGTGAATGTCTGCCTTCCCCTCTCTTCTGTCTGCCCCTCTCCAAAGATCACACTAGTTGTTTTTTCAGCACCTTGGGTGCATATAGCTCCTAATTGTGATTCTAACAGACGTCCGTCCTGTAGAGCTCATTGTTTTAGGCATGCAGGTTGCATGATGATTCCACTAGGTGTAGTAGAGACACTGGGAAAGAGTGGCAGAATCTCACAGGAGCAAAGCTGTGCCTTGTTCCGCTTTCTTTGTTATATAAAACTTTTAAGTATTTTTAATGAGTTATTTCATAATATATTATCCTTAGAAATAATCATTCAGTGACAACCATTTTCCCCATGCCGGCCTGAATTAATAACCAGTCAGAGAAAGTCTAGAAGTGGGCATCCTAATGAACATTTATAATTCTGACCTTGCATGGGGGCTTTTGGATTAGCAAGCCCCCTGTCACCTCCTTACTAGAGTAGGGTGTGCCTCACTGCGTCTCCGTTCTTTTTGGGCAGTCTTTGCTACTGTAAACATCCTTGACTGGAAGCTGTAAGGTGTTCAGAGGAGCTTTCAGTCGGATGTTTACAGCGGCAGGCTGCCACGGTCGTCCCCAGCTGCGCATCGGCTTTGAAACATTGCAAGTTTGTGCCCACAGGCTCAATTTCTCCTCTTGGGGTCCTTCCCTCCTCTCTCAGAAGTCACAACCACAAGAACTCAGGCCATTTCTCTTCCTTCAGAACAAAGAGTATCACACACCTGCTTTCCTTGTTGAAATTGTTATCTCCTTGTGTCTATCAGAAGCCCCCTTTGAAACAAGATGGTGAGCTCTGTGATGAAATCAGGCCTTGCTCACTCTCATTGTGCTAACTCCTTGTTTTCTGTGGGCTGTCTGCTGAATACACTGGCTAGAGAGAAGGGTCACATCCTACCAGTTCCTCCAAATTCCTCAGTGCTTCTGGCTCTCTCGGGGTATCACACAGATCCTTATTCCATCTTAGCCAGACTCAAAGTGCCATGATCCATCTGCTTTTAAAGTGTGTGTGTCTAGCTGAAACAGCTTCTTGTTGCTTGGATTTAGTTCTTTGTAGGTGTTCAAGCCATTGATTGGCAACGTATTCGGGACAGCTGCTGCCTGGCCTTTGAAAGGTTGAGATTGCTGAAAGCTGGCCTGAAATTCTAAGATAGCATTTTTAATCCTCTGTAGACACAAAGTTTTTCCAAGCTCCAAATTGGCTGGCACTTCTTAAAGTCCTTTAAAACGCCTACTCTCCAAAACCCACCCTTTCTGAAGGAAGCAGCAGTTCACTCTTGCCACTAAAGCAAATGTACTTTTTTCCAGTCAGGGCTGGCTGCACAACACTGTAGAGATGGCCCTAGGATGTGATGCTGCTCTTCTCTGGCACTGTTTGTTAGTCTCAGCTTCTGGAAAGATTCCAAGAGCCAGCCCTCTAGTTGGGGAGGCCTCTGTTAAAGTTGAGCAAGTGCCCCATTCTGGATTGATCCAGTCATTAAAGGATTGTTCTACCACTTGGGCCAACTTCCCACTGCTGGGAAAAGGAACTAGCCAGAAATACTGAATTGTGAATCTAAGGCCCTTGACTTCTCAAAAATGCTTGGGAGTTTTGCTTGTTCTTCAGGGAAGCAAGTAAAGACTATTTCAAAGTAGGAGGTAGTTGAGGCCTGACTTCTGCCCCACTAAAGCTATGAGTTGAAAGTTCCTGCCCATTGAAATATCATTATCTTTTCACCCATTTCTTTAAACAAAGCATAATCATTTTCTTGCTAGCTTGACCTCCATTGGCCGAATGAGTCTTCATAATGCAGCAGAGCCTTAGGTATGCCTTCTTCCATTCCAGCGATTTGAGAACAGTTGTGCCTTGTCCTAACAACACAAACCTAGGTGCCTCCACTTGATACTCCCAAGTGTCCTAGATACTGTCTAGTTCATAAACGGTTTAAGAAGTATTGTAAGCAGCATAGGAGGAGCTCTTTACGTGATCTCACAGCTTTTGGCAAGAGGTATTTTGGCTTCTGGAAGGGGTTTTTAAAGGTTTTGCTTTTTGTCTGACAAAAAGGTCATTCAATTACTAGATCAGCTGTAGTCGGGGATAACTAGAGACTAAACAATCACAGGTCAGGGCTAGAAAATGCAGGTGTCTCCCTGCTGCCTAGCACCCTATACAGCTGGTTCTGGGGCTCTTAGTCCTGTATACCCTCTCATTACCCAAGAGCTTTTCCAAATTAGGTCTGGATTTCAGTGATTTGTGTTTTTCGTAAGATAAGAAGGGAGATCTCAGTGGAACATAAGTACCTTCAACCCACTTCAATAGCTTTGCAAAGAGCAGGTGTTTCTTGGCTGAAAAGGGTATCAGTATTTTAGCCTTGCCACAGCCAAGACCTCGTTTCCAGGCTGACATTTATTTATAATGATGAGAAGTTGGGGTTGAAATGGAGTTGACGTTGCCATTTTTAAGTCTTCGTGGAAATTGAGGCATAGATGAAAATGAAAGAGAATCTCCTTTTCCTTCTGCCTCAGCATAATTGTATTGAGTGTTAAAACTGTTTGGGTCTGAAGCACAGAATATATCAACCTAGAAAGTCAGTTCATGTTTAAGGACTTGCTTAGAAACCCAAAATGTTACAGTTACCTCCCTAAGCTAGGTAAATGGCTGTCAAGTAACCATGTCATGCAGAGACCCCTGTTTCTTAGGGGCTAGAGATTGGTGGTCCTAGTTTTAGTATCCTGGCTCCCAGTCATCAGGCAAACAAAGAATACCCAACCCTGTTCCACAGGGACACCAGCTGCTCCCATACCCTATGGCAACAGAGTCCTAGAGGTACCAAAAGAGAGTTTAGAGATGACTTTTTTCTATTGGTAACAGCTGTTGCGTTCAAGAGAATTTGTCATACCACCAACTTGGATTCAGAGAAGTATTTTCCTGCCTCTAACTGTCTGCCTGTCTAAATAAATCCATGTATCATTCAGCAAGCACTTACTGAGTGCCTACCGGGGAATGCAGGGGATAGCAGGGAGCAAGAGAGCCAGGCTTTGCCCTCATGGTGATTACGTTTTACCAGAACAGATAGTTAATTTGACATGCAAGTGCAAAAATTATACTATAGGACAATACTTTGGAAGCACAGTTCAGGGCACCTAACATAGTGGGGATGGGGTCAATACCAGCTTTGTAAATGCTACTTTAGGGAGTTTGAGGCAGTCCACAGGGTCTGTGTACATTGAAGAAGTGTCTTCCTCTTTCCTGGAACATGACAGACTTTGCCCTGAATAAGCATGTGAGTAAATTTAGCTAATATTTTTACTCAGACAGCCCAAGTGGTTCTGTGTTTTTACTGTTTTTGTTGTCCCAGGCAGGGGCACCATGTGTCACAGGTCACTCCGGATCAGACGTCGTTCTGTGTCAGTGGTCAGGGGCTGCCCAACCCTGGACCCTGTGGGCTGTAACCATGCTGTAGTGTGTGTAAACATCCTACACTCTCAGCTGTGAGCTCAAGGTGGCTGGGAGAGGGTTGTTTACTCCTTCTGCCATGGAAAACATCAGCTGAAGAAGAAACAGTCTCCACTCTGCAGATCGGACAGAATGCGACCTCCCTAATCAGCCAAGGCAGTACCCCAGCGGAGAGCTGTCCATCAGGCCCCCTGGGTTGCGCTTCTGTGGCTAAGTACAACCAGAACCAGATGTGAGCTGGATAGACATGCCCTCAGTGACCACAGAGCTTTCAACAAGCTGTGAAAAGCTGGGTACTTGTCTACCAGTGCTCTCGATCCTGAAATTTGATTCTGAAATTTCTGCCCAGTGCCTCTTGAAGTGGTGGGGATAAAATGAGAAGAACGCTGCCTATTTGGGAGATTGGGACCAGGCCTGAGAGGCATGATGTTTGGGTAGCATCTTCCCAGCACACAATTAGCACTGTTCTCAGATCACAGGCCTTGACAGCATTTACTGACAAGCACTGCTGCTGCGCGGTTTTTAGTTAATGGTAATTATTTGCCCATTTGCAACTTATCATGCAATGGGTGATTATTTCATACTTCAAAAATTGGCTGGATGTTTTGTGAAGCCTATAGGATCTGTTATTTTTAGTTTGATTTAGCATAACTGGTCTCTTCGAATTCTACTTTCCTTTGGCTTCAGATGTGGAGAGCTCAGCATTCAGCAGGCAACTGCACATAGCCTGTTTGGGGGAAGAGTGGAAATTCACTGTGGTGGCTGCTGAGTCTGTTCTTTTCCTCTTACCTGTCTCTCTTTCCACCCAACAGGAGGAGGTCCGCCAGTCTGTTACTCCTGCCGAGCCAGTCCAGTACTATTTCACGCTGGCTCAGCAGCCCACCGCCGTCCAAGTCCAGGGGCAGCAGCAAGGCCAGCAGACCACCAGCTCCACGACCACCATCCAGCCTGGGCAGATCATCATTGCACAGCCTCAGCAGGGCCAGGTCTGTGAGCTGCTGAGGATGCCCATCCAGCAAGACAGTGCCCCTTAGGTTTTTGGATGGGCAGAGCTTGATGAGGGCAGAGGCAACCAGATCATTATAGAGCACTGCATTTAAAGTCTGGAAACTGGAACTTTTCCCCAGATTCAGTTCCTGGGGTGAGATGTCACCCTAATCTCTCTGAATTCTGTTTTTCTCAAAGGTCAGATGAACAAAGCAGTGGACAGTATGTTCTCTAGGATCTCTATTAGCTCAGAAATTTTAGAAGGCAAAAAAACATGTCTGTAACGCCTTATGAAGAGTAGTGGGATCTCTATGGCGGTACTAAAGTGAACTCCATGCCTACTATGCCAGAAGTGGAATTTGTGCCCTTAAAGGGAGAGATTAGGTGTCATTGCCAGGTTACATACTCCTCCCCATCATTTCTCTGTCCCATGTTTGTGTCAAGTGACCTGCTCTTTTTATGATAGTAATCAGAGGACTCTTTCTCTCCCCAGTAGTATTGTTGAGAGCAGTAGCATTCATGTTTGTTGGGGGTCATGAGAGGCTGCAGAGAATGAGCACTGAGCTCATTCTCTATGAGCTCTATGAGTACTCTATGAGTACTATGAGCTCTGAATCCACATTCTCTGTCAATCATTATTAATTCATCAAACACTGAGCATTCTCTGAGGGGAAAGTCCTGCACTATGTATTGGAGATACAGGCATGAATAAAATAGTCCTTATTTTCAAAGAATTCACAATTTAGTTGTGGATGCAAATACTTAAAAGGTTGTACCACCACATGGGCGTGTGTACAGGGTGTTATAGGAGCACATCAAAAGGAGTACCTTGGCTTGGTGCAGTGGCTCACACCTGTAATCCTAACACTTTGGGAGGCCAGGGTGGGAGGAACCCCGGAGTTTCAGGTTATAGTGAGGTAGGATCATGCCACTGCCCTTCAGCCTGGGCAGCACAGCAAGACCTTTAATTAAAAAAAAAAAAAAAAAAAAAAGGTGGTGGTGGGGGTGTGGTGGCTCATGTCTGTAATTACAGCACTTTAGGAGGCTGAGGCAGGAGGATTGCTTGAGCCCATGTGTTCAAGACCAACCTGGGCAACATGGTGAGACCCTGTCTCTACAGGAGATTCAAAACATTAGCCAGGCATGGTGGCATGTGCCTGTGGTCCCAGCTATTTAAGAGGCTGAGGTGGGAGGATTGCTGGAGCCAAGGAAGTCAAGCTACAGTGAGCTGTGATTGTTCCACTGCAGTCCAGTCAAGGTGGCAGAGCAAGATCCTGTCTCAAAAAAAAAAAAAAAGAAATAGGGGAGGGAATGAGTATCTAAGAAAGATGTGAAGAAGGTGGTCAGATAATGTTCCTAAAGAGAATAAAATGAGTGTTAGGGAACAGTGGAAGTTAATGAAAGAAAGCGGGAAAGGATGGTATTGCCAGTAGGGGGCACAGCACAGCAAAAGCTTAGAGGTGAGAAATAGTACAGGGAGTTTTGTGGGAAAGTAGTCGGCATAGGGCACCGTCTAAGCAAGTTTGAAAAGACAGGTAGTGAACATATCCTGGACAACCTTGTGTATTCTAATAAGGAGCTAGGTTTACCTAGAAGAAAAAAAATGGGGTAGAGGTAGATTGATTTATTCACTGATGTTTTTTTAAAGATAGGTTTTCACTTGGTCACCCAGGTTGGAGTGTAGTAGCACAATCGTAGCTCACTGCAGCTTCAGACTACTGGGCTCAAGCAATCCTCTTGTCTCAGCCTCCCGAGGAACTGGGACTTCAGGCATGTGCCACCACACCTGGCTAATTTTTAAATTTTTTGTAGCGATGGAGTCTCACGTTTCACAGGCTGGTCTCAAACTCCTGGCCTCAAGCCATCCTCCCACCTTGGCCTCCAACAGTGGTAGGATGAAAGCATGAGCCGCCATGCCCAGTTGGGAGGTATATTTAAATAATTATGATTTGGCCAGGTGTGGTGGCTCACACCTGTAATCCCAGCACTGTGGGAGGCCAAAGCAAGAGGGGCATGTGAGCCCAGGAGTTTGAGACCAGCCTGCGCAACATGGCAAGACCTTGTCTCAAAGACAAATAAACACACAAAGAATTAAAATTAAGTGTGACGCACAACTTACGGCTGAAAAGATGGTGGCTTCCTAGAGAGCTGGCGGTTGATTTGGAGGGAGGCTCAGGCTACACTATACAGGAGCCATGGAAGTGGCAGAGCCCAGCAGCCCCACTGAAGAAGAGGAGGAGGAAAGAGGAGCACTTGCTCTGATCCTGAAGGGGCTGAGGACCGGGCAGTGGGGGCATGGCAGCGTGGGTAGCCACAGCGAGGAGTGAGGCTGCCAATGCTGATGATGGGAGTCCCAACACTTCAGGAGCCGACCCTAAGTCCTGGTAGGTGTCCCCATCAGGCCTTGAGGCCCAAATTCAAACACCAAGGGTCAGCTCTCCAGAGAATTTGATAATCTGCCTGGACCTGTCAGAGGAAATGTCACTGCTAATGCTGGAGTCATTCAGTGGCTCCAAAACCAATCCCCTCAACATCTCCCAGATGATCAAGATGTTCGTGCAGACAAAACACAAGATCAACAGAAGCCACAAGTTTGTGCTGGTGGTGGTGAACAACGACACGGCCTGGCTATCCAGCCTGACCTCCGACCCCCGCGAGCTCTGCAACCGCCTCTATGATCTGGAGACATGCCTCTGTGATCTGGTTTCCTGTTCCACCTTCAATCTAGAAGGACTTTCAGTCTGATCCAGCAGAAAACTGAGCTTCCAGTCACAGAGAATGTGCAGACAATTCCCCTGCCATATGTGGTCTGCACCATCCTTGTCGACAGCCATCCGCTCAGCCAGCCCCAGTTCTCCTTGATGGAGCCCATGAAGAAAATGTTCCAGTGCCCATATTTCTTCTTTGATGTTGTTTACATCCACAATGGCACTGAGGAAAAGGAGGCGGAGATGAGCTGGAAGGGCACGTTTGCCTTTACGGGCAGCCTGGACTGCATGGCAAAACTGTTGGCTCACCCCTGCAGTGGCCCTGCGAGAGCCACGCCTCCTACATCCTGCTGGAGGGGGAGTATGAGGCCACTGAGATTGAGGCCACTGTCTGAACCATCCCTGTACATCTGCACCTTCTTGTGCAAGGAAGCTCTTGGCCTAAAGCCTTGGTTCTTAAACCGGGTTCCTTGGGACCTCCAAGGGGTGCCAGGAGGCACCTAGGGTACCTTGCAGGGTCCTAGGAGGGAAACTTAGGATTCCAGGAGGGATTCTAGGAACTCTGGGTGCCCATCTTCCATGTTTCCCAGCCCATTCCCACTCCTAGTTTGTCATGGATAATTTTTGTCCTTCCCTATGTGATTTTTGTCATCAAAATAAAAATTGAGACTCGTTAACAATAACAACAAAAAAAACTAAAAATAAGTAATCATGAGGGCCAGGCGCAGTGGCTCATGTCTGTAATCCTAGCACTTTGGGAGAACGAGGTGGGTGGATCACCTAAGGTTGGGAGTTCGAGACAGCCTGACCCACATGGAGAAAACTTGTCTCTACTAAAAAGTACAAAATTAGCCAGGTGTGGTGGTACATACCTATAATCCAAGCTACTTGGAAGGTTGAGGCAGGAGAATTGCTTGAACCTGGAAGGCTGAGGTTGTGGTGAGCCAAGATTGTGCCATTGCAGTCCAGCCTGGGCAACAAGAGTGAAACTCCATCAAAAAAAAAAAATAGTAATTATGATTTTAGGATTTATTCCCTGCTTATTTACTTATCCATATAACAAAAAATTAGTGCCTGTTCTATGCCAGACACTGTGCTAGGCAGGAGTGGATCAAAGATAATGGCTGCTCAGCCACTGCCTCAAGGCCTTGACTACACCATGATGCCTAAGGGACCTTCTTTGGCTAATGCTTGTGCCTCTGCAGTGGTGAGAGCTTTACCTGCCAAAGGCTTTATCCCTTTACAGAGTGAACTTAGAGGGAGTCTGCCATGGGCAGGCTCTGGTTGGCTGATCATCCTAAGAAGCTCATGGCTGTTGTGCCCTGACAGCAGGGCACACCATACGTGATTTGACAGCTGCCATGCTAACACAAGCCCTCATTTTCCTGAAATGATTTAGAAATACCTTGGAAATCCTCTTGGGAAAATTGGGTTGATATAGCACAGTGATGAGTTGGCAGCATGCATTTCTTTTTAGTCAGCAAGAATTTCATCTATCCTCTTCTCTGCCAACCCAGACCTGCTCATCTTGGAACTGATAAGGCTTGTGAGGTTGGTGAAGTTGGTCCTTCCCAGCATTTCCCGGCTGTTCATTCACCATCCTGCTGCTTCAGGGTGGCCTTGTGCTGTGTCACTCCTCCCTGGACCCATAGTGACGGCTATGTCAAGTTGAGTGCAGATATCCTTTGTAGGACAGAATACGTATGTATTAAACAGTTGGAAAGAATGAATATTTTGGTAAAATGAATCCTGTGTTTTCTGTCATAAATTGGAAACTTATTTCTGGAGGTTTGGGAATAGGCTGAGTTGAAAATTGTGGTACAAGAATGGAAGAGATGTTTTCCATTGGCCTAGCCCACTGCATGTACTTTTAGAACACCCGGCCGTCTTTCTTTCCTGCCCTCCTCCGGTTTATAGTAATTTCTCCTTAGTAATTCCTTGAATCTCATCTGTTGTTCACAGAACACATCCATCCCCTTCCCTTGTAACTCTGGATGCATACTTGTAATTTTCAGTAACCTATGTAGTCAGAATTAAGAACATCAGAATAGCAACATCAGTTGAAGTTTATGTTTCATTGAGACTTCCATAGTCTTCTTACCGAGGTGATTAATTCAGAGTGGGGAGAGAGAGTAACGGAATTCAAGTCAGAGATTGGGTGTACAGCTGTAGTTCAAAATGCTCCACCACCCCGACTCCATCACTACCATCACCAGATGAGCCTGATACGCTCACTTCTCCAGGTAACCTCTAAAAGTCACAACTAGTACTAACGTTTTGAGATTTGAAAGAACGATTGACCCTTTTGGCAGCTTGTGTCTTTAACGTCTCTTAAAAGAGTACATTTCATAGGACTACAGCCGTTAAGTGTGTGTGAGAGAGACAGAATCTGCTAAGTCATACATTGGGCAGAAATTTCTTAAATCCGAGAATGCTATTTTTAGAAAGCTAGAGCTCTTGCTTTCTTAAATTCTATTAATTTGGGGTTGACTTAGGTAAGAGTCCGTGTCTTAACAGTGTCCAGTGAGTTAGCAGCGGTTGCTTTCCTGTGGGAAGGCATACTGTCGTCCAGAGCAGCCATCTGGTCAGTGTGGGCAGGAATTGCTCTGCAGCTTGAATGGGGTGAGAGCCAGTGTGCACTAGGGCCAGCCTTGGAGATGCACCCCTGTGCTTTATTATACCTAAGAAAGAGCATATGATTCTGAACTAAATAAATTCATACTAACTCTTTCCATTTAATATCCAAATTCACCTGCCGCAGACTTGACTTTGGCTATTTCTGAAGTAAACTGTCATGGTTGCTTTTAACTTTTTCTGTATCGTATGTGACTTATCATCACTAACAGGGCTGTGAAAAAGTTGCAGCATTTGGGGCACAGAGATTTATGTTTGGGACCCATGCAAATATTGTATACTATGAGCCTGAAAATATTTTTGGCTTTCCTTTCATTTTAGAGAGTAACTTTAGCAATGCTCTAAATCCAAAGGACTCTGTAGGTTGAGTATTACTAATATTGAGATGAGTTTAGGCATTCATGGAGAGGGTTTGCTCCTGGCAAATTGCTCGTTATTAACCCCTTGGTAATCCTATAGACTCTGAGCCTGAACTCATGCAGCATTCTCATAACTCTTCCTTTCAGACCACGCCTGTGACAATGCAGGTTGGAGAAGGTCAGCAGGTGCAGATTGTCCAGGCTCAGCCTCAGGGTCAAGCCCAGCAGGCCCAGAGTGGCACTGGACAGACAATGCAGGTGATGCAGCAGATCATCACTAACACAGGAGAGATCCAGCAGATCCCGGTGAGTCCTGCCCTGAGGTCTGTCTTCACGACTCTGTAGACGGAAATACTTAAAGCTATTTAAACACATGCACAATACTGGCTTTTTTTGTTTTGTTTTGTTTTTTGAGACGGGGCTTGCTCTGTCACCCAGGCTGAAGTGTAGTGGTTTGATCTCAGTTCACTGCAACCTCCGCCTTCCAGGTTCAAGCGATTCTCCTGCCTCAGCCTTCCTACTAGCTGGGATTACAGGCGCATGCCACCACGCCGGCTAGTTTTTCTGTTTGTAGTTGAGACGGAGTTTCACAGTGTTGGCCAGGCTGGTCTCAAAACTCCTGACCTCAGGTGATCCGCCAGCCTTGGCCTCCCAAAGTGCTTGGATTACAGGCATGAGCCACCATGCCAGGCCCACATACTTTTTATATATGTATGTGTGTGTGTGTGTGTGTGTTTTGTTTTTAACCTATATACCCAGTGTTCCTGACCACAACTTGCTTCACTGTGTTCCCTGCTTTCCTTTAATGCGGGTTCAGGTTCACCACAATGGGTCAGCTCCTCAGCTTTCCCTCATTCCACCTACACAGGAAATCATTGTAACCACTACTCGTGCCAAGGCCCAAAGGCCCTGTGAGGCAGTCCTGTCTTGATTAGCAGAGGATAAGAGGGAGGTGTATAGGAAAGGCCATAAATACACTTGTTGCATATTCATGAGTCAGTTCCCAGTGGAGCCTGCAGCAAAGTGTATTTTTGGCTTTCATATAACTTATCCATTCCTTTACTGTGGACTGCTGCTTCCTGTGTGCCTTGAGGGATTTCATTTCTTAGATTTGTTGGCTTTTTTACTTGTACTCCTTCTTTTGTAAAATATGTCTTTGTCTTAACACTTGCAATCTGTACATTGGTCATTTTACCCCCAAAACTGGAAAGTGAGTGAAACAGAGCAGTTCTTCTTTCTGTTTCCTACCCTTTGCCCTTTCTGTTGTAAATGAAATGTAGGCAGGTATAGAAACTCACATAGACTTGGTTAACCACTTGCTCTGTGAAAACTCTAAAAGCATCCTTAGATCAGTTTAGGAATTGTTTTTCATCTGAAGTTAACATAGTAATAGACCAAGAGAAAGCTTAGGAAAGTGGAGTGTGTGTGTCTCGTTCTCCACCTCTCTCACGTGTGCTCGATACCCATAGATTGCAGGTGACTGGGCTCTGCCTGGCTTCATTGTTTCAGTCCCCAACCCCAAGATTGCTGTTGAATGGTTCTCATTTTTACAAGTGAAGGCACCACCCCAAGTTCATTTAAGCAGAGGAGTTCCACCTGGCAGATACTGTAACCCTCTGGGGTACAGAGCGTTAGCCCAGAAGATTTGTGGCAGAATTCACTATTTCATCTTCACTGGTTCAGGTACCTTCTGTAGGAGTCTTCATTTCCAGACTCTTTAGGCAGCTAATTGGAATGTTCCCAACAGATGAGCTTTAGGAAGGAATCTTTATTTCCCTTTCAAAAATCCACAGCTTATTTTCTCAATAATCAATGTAAAAAAGCTATGAGGATCCCCAGACCTGGCCTGCCATAGAGGAATGAGGGACGGATCATCACCAAATGTCTTAACCTAAGCCTAAAAGGAAAGCTTCTTGCTTTTATTGAAGAGCTGCTTGGAAACATTTGGCTCACAGCTTTTCAGTCACATTTGGGTTTCTGCAAAGAGCTATTCCCAGCTAGAAAATTTTACATCCTGTGGCTGTCAGTATACCTTCTCCCACTCCTGGGACAAGGCTTTAGTCTTTCACCTTGTGATCCCTGACTGGAGTTCTAGGGACTTCTGGGACTAGCCACCATCAGTCTCTGTAGATGAGGTTTCCCAAGCCTCCGCCCAGCTGCCTTCCTCACCACAAGCAACTTAACATTGTTGCCAGGAAGCTGCATTGTAGGATTTAGGTGGGGAATTCAGGGTTGGCACCACACCTCCCAGCAGCTTCTCTTGGCATATTCTCAGGAGAGAAATGACTGCAGGTCATAATACTCTCGCTCTGTCTCCTTTGAACCAGGTTTTTAATGGGTTTAGATTGTGTGTCCCTGAGTCTTGCCTCAAGTGAGCAATTCTGGAATGGTCTACCAGGAACTTACAGAGGTAGTTTTTTCTTGGTAGGTCAAACTCTGTGAGGCTGGAAGTCTCAGAGAAGCATTTTGATTGAACACCGCATGCAGGAGTGAAGCTTCATCCATTAACATTTTCCTCATGGAAGGAAGAGTCCTGCAGTGAAGTTAGTTCTTGAAGGCCAGAGGGAAATTTGCTCCAGAGCAGAGGCAACACTTGCCTGTTAGCCGCAAGAAGCTCCCCCTTGCAACAAGGGTAGGCCAGGCATCCAGGGCAGGTGGTTTCTGGGGCCCCCAGATAGAAAGACCTGGGTATCCATGCTCCCCGAATCCCTTTTATTCCCTCTAAATCAAGGGCGTGAATGTCTGCAGTCCTCCTCTGCTGACCATTATCTTTGCTGAGCTACGTTCTCTCACGTGGTAACTGCCTTGCTCCTCTTCTCATCCCCAGCTCAAAGCACTAATACTTTCATGGTACACTGGAGCGTTAAGAGCCTGAGTTAAGGCTTTTAGCACACAATTAAATGCAGCATGTGGTATTATTGTATTATCTGAGATTTAATCGTAAGCATCAGAGACTCTAAGGGCACTTTTGTAGCTTTTGTTTCCCATGGTGGGGTTTTCTGTGAAAGGTTTATTGATTCTACTTCCCCTTGGGAGGTGTTTGGCCAGAAGCTTGTGCTGATCACCAAGGATCCTAAAAGTCCCACAGACCCCCATCCAGCCTGGCTCCTGGGGACAGAGAGGGTTAAGCAGGCCAGCTGTTGCCTCCAAGATGTGCAGCATGGGGCAGGGCGGTGCGAGGGCTGTGGTGTGGAACGATGGCTGTCTGCTTTGGGCTCCTGGCGGATGCTTGATCTCTTTACAATATTGGGAATTGTGGGAGATGGGAGGGAAGGAGGCCCACACTTAATGTACAGGCATTCTTACGATGTCAAACAGATAAATTCCTAAGATAAACTGTGATCATAGAGCTAAGAGCTAGCAAATAATAAGCATACAGCCATACTGTTCTCACCTTTGTGACAGGATCTTTTGGGAGTTTTTTCTGAAGTCTGTTCAGGGAACGTACTCTGCTGTGTTGTGTGACTTGTGGAATGTGGATACTCTGGTTTTGCTTGTTTTGACCTCTGTTTAAAGGGGACTTTTTTCAGGGCAGGCTTCTTTAGAGGGCTTGAGGGGTAGGGGGCAATCACCATCTCTGGTCATAGAAAGTTTGTGTGTTTGAGATTATACTCAATGTCTTATGGTCTCTCTGTCTCTGCCCCTGCCCTAGGTGCAGTTGAACGCCGGCCAGTTGCAGTATATTCGCTTAGCCCAGCCTGTATCAGGCACCCAAGTTGTGCAGGGACAGATCCAGACACTTGCCACCAATGCTCAACAGGTATGTGCCCCAGAGACACAGGCTTGTGTTGGAGACCAGCAGCAGATGGCTTCTGACTGGAAAGGGGTACTGAACACACAGCTCTCTTGCCACCTCATCCTTCAGCCAGAGGCACTGCCCGCACATCCGCCACATCTCTTCTGCACCCTAAGAGGCATGGGTGGTAATTGGAAGATCAGATTCAAAGGGTTTTCTCTTACTATCTTGTTCTCAATGGGCAGAGAAGTGCAAGTCATGGGGGAGCCTCAAAGGTGCCTGAAAGAAACCTTACAGGTGTGCACACCCATTAGACCCGGGAAATGTTTGACAGACTGCCTGATTGTCAGGCTGAGTTTCCATCTTTACACCCAAGTGGCTGTTGTGTTCTGGCACCTTCTGTGCCCTTTGAAAAACTTGCTTAGATTTTATTTCCACGTCCTCTTGCATCCCTAACCAGAAAAATTGCCCCTCTCCTCTCCTCTTGTGCCCTACAATATTGATGGCTGACTCACAGATGGTGAGGGGGCTGCCTCCCTGGGCTTGGGGGTATTGAGGGATGTGGGCATCATTTACACAAGATGGGGGGGCTGCTGGTTAAGGGGAGGCATTGTTAATGGATTCTTTTGCCTCAGACCCAAAAAAAGCAGCGATCGTTTAAGAGCTGGACCCGTCTGGCCCAGTTGCATTTCTGGTGATGTATCTATTGACAGTGGTGACAGAGCTGAGTTTGTAGAGCAGGTCTCCGAAGATCTCATTTGGGAAAATAGGAGGAATGAGCCAAAAGCAAGGCTTCTGAGTTCCATATAGTCTCTGGGATCATTAAGGGCTCTTTCTGTGCCCACTCCCTGGCTTACCTAAGGAGTTGGCTTTTTCATAACTGATACACCCTTCCCCCGGCCCCTCGTTTTAACCTTGTAAGATTCTTCCCCTGGGATCCAAAAAACATAATGGCATGGGAGTGGGAGGAAATGAGAAGGAAGCTTCTTGGTTTCTCAGAAGTCAGTTTGGGGATGAGCACGGTAGCTTACACCTGTAATCCCAGCACTTTGGGAGGCCAAGGCGAGTGGATCACTTGAGGTTGGGAGTTTGAGACCAGCCTGGCCAACATGGTGAAACCCCGTCTCTACTAAAAATACAAAAATTATGTGGACATGGTGGTACATACCTGTAATCCCAACTATTCAGGAGGCCGAGGCACAAGAATCACTTGAATCCAGGAGGTGGAGGTTGCAGTGAGCCGAGATTGTGCCACTGCTCTCCAGCCTAGGCGACATAGTGAAACTCCGTCTCTAAAAAAAAGAAAAAAGTCAGTTTTGGGAACAGAACTAAAGCCAAAAAATGGGAGAGGATGGGGGGAAGCAAGAAAGAGGTGGCTGAGGGCAGTGAAAATCTCCATAAAAACAGGTTGTAATTGTGACAACCTAGTACTTAGTAGGTGCTCAGTAAATGTTTGTTGAATGAAGCTGAATGAATAATATGTAAATAAAATTTAAAGGTAAATGAAACCTCAGCTAATATGAATGGCAGTCCTGCTGTCCAGAGAGCAGTTAACCTTCTTACCTATGAGGAGTATTTTCCATTTGTCTCAGGCTCACTTGTTTATTTTGCAGACATTTCTGGAATACTTACTTTGTATGGGGTCCCGCCCTCACACAGCTTCTAGGCTGTGTGAAGGAAATGGACCCAAAATAAGAAGGAACAATAGTAAAAAATAATCATGAAGCCTTCTCTACCTGTTCCCTTTCTTGTTCCTTGTAGCCTCATGGGTAGGCTTGCAGGGGTTGTTTTTGGCGGTGGTGAGGACATTTCAGAGGACAGTCCTTGCCTTGCAGGCTGGCTGTGATGATTCCAGGAAATGGTACACAAAGGACACTGCAGGTCGAATGTTCATAGAAACACGTGCGTGCACACCGCAGTCTTCTTTCTAGTTTACCAATAGTTTACCAAGCTGCTCCCAGCAGTCATCATTATACATGCATCTACATGTCAGTAAATTTATTTAAAATCCATTTACAGCCTACACGTAAGATTTTAAGTACATGTGATAACTGTTGTCTTTGTTCCACTCCCTGACTCTCCCCCCTCCTCCTCCCCTCCTTTTTGGCCCAGAGGGCCTCACAGTGCCTCTCTCGGAAAAAGTACTTCATAGGTTTTCCATGAGGACTACTGGGGCCAAGGCCACTTGCTCGCCAGGGTGTTTCATATTCCAGTCAGATGATCTGGGTGATACGGGTTTGGTTTGGAGCCCACCTTCCAAGAATGAAAGAGACCACTCACCGTTTTGTCTAACACTTTGCACTCCGCCTTCACTGGCTGAAAGACTGACTCTGAGGACTTCTGCCCCAAACTGTAGCACCTAGAAGCTGTGTGTTCTGTTTGAGCCTCAGACCTTGAGATAGGTGGTTGAGGGAATAGGCAGACATTAGAGAGATGGGTGTGGGATCTGTATATGATGTGCTTCAGGATTCTCTGTGTCCCTTTGTGCTGCCAACTCTTGGGGTAGCCATCAGATCAGTGCTAGAGATTAGGAGGGGCCTTTGCTTTCTTACTATTCATTGAGCACCTGCTGGGCACTTTATATGCATTGTCTCATTCATGACCCTCTTCTGGTGGTGGGCTGGTGGATCAGACCCTGTAGCTGATATGTCAACTCTGCCCTCTTGATTCTTACAGATTACACAGACAGAGGTCCAGCAAGGACAGCAGCAGTTCAGCCAGTTCACAGATGGACAGGTAGGGTACCCAGCCTGGGTAGGGGCAGAGGGAAGGAATTGGGGGGCAGGGTAGCAGGTAGTATCTGGGTTTGGATGGTTAGGGCAACTCTCCTGTCCTCTACTAACAATCAGTGGATAGAAATTGTTAAAACAAGTACAGTATTTAAATCAGGGCACCTGTCCTTTGGTTTTATAGACTTAGTGGGAACTAAACATAATCTTAGATATGTAGCCCCAATTGCCATTTTACAGATGAGTAAACTGAGCCCTGGAGATGAGACGTGCCTTGTCCATGCTCCCTTAGCTGGTTCATTGCAGAGCCAGGACTAGAGTACAAGTTTCCTGTTTCCCTCTCTAGAACTAGATTTTTTCCCCCCTAAGCCATGATGCTTTTTTAATAGCGTGGACGGTTGAGACGCAGGGAACGTGTGACCTTTTGAGCTCTCCGGGTGCCTGAAATTCAGTAATTTTCAATCCATGCGAGGAGAGAATCTTCCCTTTTCCCTCTGCTTTCCCCTCACAGTACAGTCCCAGAGACCACTGAGGATATGATAGGATGACATGCCCAAACTTGTGCCCTCTGCTGCTCAAAAGGGAGAAGAGCTGGCATCAGAACCCACCTCTGGCTTCTGCCAGCACCACATGCTAGGCTTACATACCAGGGGTCCCATGAGGTCTTGGCTTTGATTTCTTTGGGGGAGCGCCTGAGAAACCTAGTCAGTTGGCCCTGACCTTCCTAAGTGGCTGTGTGAGTATCTTCTTCACCCTTGGAGGGTCTTGACTATAGTAAGTGTTTAATACCAGGCCACCTCCTTAGCAGGGCCCATGGAGAAAATTCAAATTCAGTTTAGCTTCTACCTGAGCCAGATATTCTCAGAAAAGGAGGAGAGAAGGGGGTAATCCTACTGCTCCTGCCAGTGTGGATTACCAAGAGATGGGGAAATGCTGACTTCCAAGCTGCTGGTACAGTGGTTCGAATTGCTTGTGTTTGCCACAGAGGAACAGCGTGCAGCAAGCTCGAGTCTCTGAGCTAACGGGAGAGGCAGAGCCCAGAGAAGTGAAAGCC
Organism: Cebus imitator; assembly: GCF_001604975.1. Taxonomy (NCBI): domain Eukaryota; kingdom Metazoa; phylum Chordata; class Mammalia; order Primates; family Cebidae; genus Cebus; species Cebus imitator. The sequence continues at coordinate 5,066,678 of NW_016107451.1, read as the reverse complement.
ACAGGAAATTCAACTCCCTGCACCTCTTCCCTGCCCACCACACACCCCCCCTCACACCGGGCTGGTGCCTCCTGTGTCTGCTGCTCCCAACCCCAGCAGAGCTCCACATCCCCTCCTCCTTCTGACGCCTTGCAGTGGGTGGTGGTTGAGGTATCTGGGACCCCCAACCAGCTTGAGACCCATAGGGAGCTGCATGCCCCTCTCCCAGGGGTGACCTCACTCTCTCCTCTCCACCCCTCGCAGCAGCTCTACCAGATCCAGCAAGTCACCATGCCTGCAGGCCAGGACCTCGCCCAGCCCATGTTCATCCAGTCAGCCAACCAGCCCTCCGACGGGCAGGCCCCCCAGGTGACCGGCGACTGAGGGCCTAAGCTGGCAAGGCCAAGGACACCCAACACAATTTTTGCCATACAGCCCCAGGCGATGGGCACAGCCTCCCTCCCCAGAGGACCCGGCCGACCTCAGCGCCTCCTGCAGGCTAGGACACTGGTGCACTACGCCCCATGCCTGGGGGCCGAGATTCTCCAACTGAAAGACGCAATCTTTTTTGCTTCCTTTTTTTCCACTTTTTTCTCCAAGGAATCAATATTTCAATATGTTGAGCTGTGTGTCCAATGCTATGAAATTAAAATATTAAATAACATATTTATGGCATTTTCTTGAAGAGTGTGGTTGAAGAAATACTTCTCCTTTTGCTTTTCTTTTTTTTTTTTTTTTTTTTTTTTTTTTTTTCTTACCGCCATTTTTTTTTTGGAGCAAATCTTCCCAGGGGTGTATGGTATTTCTTGACTCTTGGAACAGCTGCTGCCCCCAAGATTTGCCATGTTGTTCTGTTCTACCCTCAGATGGAATTAGGTGAATGTGTGTAGCTGCTTTTTCACTAGTGGTCCTCTCCCCATCCCTTGCTCTTACCCTAGAGCTCTGTGTATTTGCATCCAGAAGCCATGGAAACATTCTTTGCATTTAAGAGACAGATGTATTCCCCATGGAGAATGAGTGGGTTCATTGCCACACTCTTTTCTTCCAGGGGACCCAGGAGACTAAGGACTTTGTGCGTTTGCTGCCCACCTCCCCTTTATTTTTTAAATGCATTAAAAACTGTGCTAGTCGCCTTTGCATGGATTTCAAACTGCATGAAATGCAATAAATCTCATTTTAGATAATTGAGAGTCTGGGTTTCTGTGTCTGGGGGCATTCATGGGGCCACTTTGCTTGGAAAGGTTCATTTGCCCTCAGGTTGGGTATCTGGGAGAGAGGGCCACCCTTGTGAGAAGGGCATGTTCAAAGCTAAGTGAACTTCATGCTGTGTGTCTAATTCAAACTGCAGTCCTTAGCTGATTTTTTTTTTTTTTTGTCTTGCTCTGTTGCCTAGGCTGGCGTGCAGTGGTGTGATCACTGCTCACTGCAGCCTCAATCTCCTGGGCTCAAGCAGTCCTCCCACCTTAGCCTCCTTGCTGAGACTATAGTCAGGTACCACCATGCCCAGCTAATTTTTTTATATTTTATATATAGAGACAGGGTTTCACTGTATTGCCCTGGCTGGTCTTGATCTGGGCTCAAGTGATCCTCCCACCTCAGCCTCCTGAAGTACTGGGATTATAGGCATGAGCCACTGTGCCTGGCCTACCTCAGCCAGTCTTAAAAGTGAACTTCATCGGAATATATTTGCTGCTCAGAGATGCCTGCCTGCTGGACTTACTAGATTCTCACCCGTGTGTCAGATTGAGTTGTGTCCCGCTTGGTTGAGGGTCTTTCTCATGAAGAAAGCTGGCTCTATCAAACAAAGCCTGGGGTAAATCCTTCCAGTCCTGCCTGGCACAGGCTGGCATTCAACTGCCTGCTATGGCCATACCCATCACCTGCTGTGGCATGACATCTGCCACAGAGAGCAGCCCAGGCCCAGTGTCAGCCAGGAGTTCTACAGCCGAGACCTGCTTCCTGTTAATTGAAGCAGGGAGAAGAGAGAGTGCATTCCACTTCTTCACTGGCCACAGAGGCCAGAGATGAGCCATCTTTATTACCTCCACCATGTCATCCTTCCAACTGGAATAAGCTGCTGTTGATGGCAGAACAGTGAGCTGGGTGCCAGGAAATGTAGGTATTTGCCCTAAAACCATGGACAACTCCCTTGTCTTTGGGACTGTCTCAATGGGTGAGGTGGAAATTGGGGAAAGGCTTATATTAGATGGTTTCAAGTCTGAGCCTGATGCTTTTATGATTTTCTCACCAAATATCCACTGTAAGACATGAATTGGGTTTCAACGAGTAGTTTCAGGTAACTACTGCCCTCTGATCTTTCTTCTCCCAGGAGATTCCTCAGATCTCTGGGATCTGCTTAAATACGTTGCCTAGATTCAAGTCTGGCCAGCTCTGTCCTTTCCTCTAGATTGGCATATTGTCTTGATGATGGTGGCTTATACTCAAGCATCTATTTCATTTCCTTAACTGTACCTTACCTCTCAGTCCATAAGAAAAAATTGCAATGAAAACAACACAATGAAATAATAAAGTAGGATAAATTAGAATTAGGAAATATATAATTGAGTAGGAAATCAGGATTACTAGAAAACAAAAACACAAATATCATGGTTATAAAAACCTATGTAGTTGTTAGAATTATTTGACCCGGAGCTTCCTGGCCACCAAAGCAAAAAGAGATAAGACCAGATGAAGGATTCACATTATAAAAGAAAAATAACTTTTTTTTTTTTTTCAAAAGTAAGTTTTTTTAGCTTTAAGGTTTTGGATACATGATACTGTGTATCCGAAAAGTAAAGCAGGTGACAGTTCACCATCAGAAGTCAGTAAGTCTGACCCCATAACAGTGCGTCAGGGTAGGCTCCCACATGCTCCTGACTCCCAAATCAGTCCCTCCTTTATCTAGTTGTCTTCATTCTAGCTCTGGACTTCTTTTCTGAAGGGGATCTTCTGGCCTTTCCAGCTGTCCTGAACTTGGTCTTAGTGAGACATCATATAATCAGCAAGTTTTCTCTGATAGCCCTGTGCCCAGCCCTGCATGCTGGGAACGCAAGAAGGAGAAAGCGAACGTGCAGAGGGGCCCTGAGCTTGAAGAAAAGGCAGAAGCTCCACAATTTAAATTTCCCGGTGCCCTGTGTCTCACCTTGTTTGTTCTTTGGTTCACTCCTAAAAACCCAAGTGTGATTGGAGTTTCAGGCCAATGAATGAGTTCCCATTTCCCCATAGACTTCTATTCTGGTTTTAGAGATGTTTCGATCAGTTGTGATTAGCAAGCAGCTTCCCTGCTGAACACTTTCTCTTTAAATTGCCCTGCCAGCAGGGCCCATCCTGGTGTAAACAAACCCTTTAGTGCAGCCCAAGAGAGCCCCTATCTAATACCCAGCACGATCCCCTTACATCCGGAGCACTCTTTAAACATTTTTCCTAGCACTTGCAGCATCCGTCCTCCCTCCCGATGATCTTCACAGTGACCCTGCAGGGGAGACAGAAAGGCATCATGATCCCCGTGTCAGAGATGGAGCCATGGGAGGGCTAGTGAAGTGCAGTGACTTGCCCAAGGTCACTCCACGAATTAAGGGTGGAATTGAAACCAAAACACGGATCTCCTTACCCCCTGTGCATACACAGTTGCTCTCTGGCCAAAGGTGACGTGTATATGTGTAAGAAAGTACCAGGCTATTGAAATGTGAACCATCTCCTTTTGTTCAGTCTGCCTGAACTGACTGGCCAAGCCCTGAGTCTACGTGAAATAAATAAAGCAGTTGGGTCTAGTCTGGGGACAGCTGGTGGTTGGGATAACTCTCCACAAGGATGACCTTGGAGATTGAGACCCCTGGAATCAGGAGTGGATGATCTGGCTGGCTTCCTTGCAGCGCAGGTCTGCGGAAGCCACAAGGGGGCAGTATGCAGCCCTCACCTGCGTCTCTGGGAGGTGCCCTGTCCTCATCCCAACTGGAGATAATTCTAGGAACTAGTGGGAGTATGACTGTCCCCTTTTTTAACCCCCTTCCTGATAAGACCCTCTCACCCTTTGAAGGTAGGGCCCTCCCTAGGATAACCGTGAGGGCTGGAAACTGTACCCTCTGCAGAGTATTTCCTCAAGGTAGGTGGTCAGATTTTAATAAGGACTTTCTGACAGCTCAAGTTGGTTCAAGATCTGTCTTATCTCCCTAGCTTTGTTTCTTTTCGCTCTCTTCTCTCCCACCACCTCCTGTACTCTATGCTCCTGTCACACCCAATTACTCACTGATTTCTGAACTTACCTCCACATTTTCAGAATATGCTAGCTACAATGCCTGAAATGCCCTTTTACTTCCTTTTTCACTTATTGAGCTCCTATACATCCATCAAGGCCCAATTTAAATGGCCCTTGCTGAGAAAACTTCTAATTCCTGGGCCAGAGTCAACAAAGACCTCTTCAGTGCTCCCATTTGAACTTCTACAACCTCTATTATTAGAGCTCATCTCCAGTCACTCAGCAGATGTTTCTTTGGCACCTTCTGTGTGTCAGACTTTGTTTTAAACATTGTGAATACAGCTTAAGACAAGTCTGACTTCTCTGCTACCATGGGACTTATATTGAAGATTGGGTTGAGGGCAGGAGTTGAGTTGGGAATGGGGGAGAGACACAAACATAAGACCAGGTTAGCCTCTGAAGAAATGCCCTGTCCCTCTGTTGGTGTTTTCTGGTTTGGGCTGTCTTCCTCACAGGTAGTCCTCCAGGCCAGGGTCATCTCTGCACCTCCAGAGTGCAGTCCAGAGCCTGGCACCAAGAGGGTAACAGTTACTGATGAGTGAGTGTGAACACAAACCCATCCTTGACACTGCACACATTCCCACCTCTGCTCATCTGCTCTAACCATGACATTTTTTCTCGTTAACAATTTTTTATTGAGCTCTGATAATATGCCAGGCAGGAGTGTTCAGTGGAGATTATCATTTCAAGAAATTTCTGTCTAGGAAAATATGTCTAAGGCCAGGTGTGGTGGCTCATGCCTGTAATCCTAGAATTTTGGGAGACTGAGGTGGGAGGATCACTTGAAGCCAGGAGTTTGGGACCAGCCTGGGGAACATGGTGAAACCACATCTCTACAAAAAATACAAAAATTAGCTGGGCGTGGTGGCACATGACTGTATTCTCAGCTACTTGGGAGACTGAGGAGGGAGGATCGCTTGAGCCAGGGAGGATCACTTGAGCCCAGGAAGCAGAGGTTGCAGTAAGCCAAGATTGTGTCACGGCACTCCAGCTTGGGCAACACAGTGAGACCCTGTCTCAAAAAAAAAAAAGCAAAGAAAATACGCCTAAAGCTTGGTACTCACAGATTCTCATTTCACCTTCATATCCTTGTTAGGTAGGCATTCTCCCTATTTTATAAACAAGAAACTGGGGCTCAAAAATGTTAAGATATTACCCAAAGGCACCAGCTGGTTTACTGGAGCCAGATACTCTTAGAAGCCTCCTGTCCCAGCTGGCCTAGCCCGCATGGGTTTTGTCCCTCCATTTGTGATTATTTTCCTATAAAGAATGAACTCCCCTTCCCACCAACTCCTGGGTAGGGACCTAGCCTTTGTCCCTCAGCTCTAGCCATCTATAGACCTCAGTGAGGTGGCATCTGACCTCCCCTCCAGAGCCAGGCTGCTGGTGTCTTCCTCCGCCTGGATGCTGTTCTACTGCCATGGCTCAGGAAGAGGGGACAGAAGGACAGTAAGGCTGGCAATCAGTAGGGAAGAACCTGAGCTGGGCCAGGCTGGGCTGGGCTCCTGAGTCTGGCTGGTGCTGAGGAGAGGTCTGAAACAGTCCGGCCTCCCTCCAGTGCCTGAGCCTCCAGCCCCACCACCCCCTCCTTAGAGTCCTGGCCCTGCGCTGTGCCCATCATCTCTGTGAACTCCCAGCTCCTCCCCCAATGTCCTGTCCCTCCCTCTTTCTGGGAAGGTCTGGAACAGAAGCTTTCTAAGATCTTGTGTGTGTCAAATGTCTTGATTTTGAAATTTAAGTGACAGTTTGGCAAGGTATGGAATTCTAGGTTCACAATTATTTGCCCTCAGCACTCTGAAGATACAATTCCATTGTCTCTTGGCATCTGCTGTTGCTGATGAGAAGTTTACTGTCAACTCAATTATTGGACCTTTGTAGATAAGCCATCTTTTCTCTCTGGTGGCTGTTAGAATTTCTGTTTATTCTTGATATTCTACACTTTGACTACAAGGTATCTAGTTAGAGTTCTGTTTTCTAAGATATCTTACTAGGTAGTCTGTGGACCTTTTAAATCTAGAAATGCATGGATTATTTTTGGCAAGTTTAGTCGCCCTTTGCGGTATCTCTTTTTGAAACCATTAATGCATATGCTAGAGTTTCTCATTCAATCTTCTATGTCTCTTTTCTTTCATCTGTTTAATCTCTTTATTCTGTGCTTCAGTCTGAAGGATTTCCTCAATTCTAGCTTCTAATTCATTAATTCTCTTCAGATACATTTAATAACCTATTGATTGACTTTTTAAAAAATGTTAGTGACTTTAGTTTTCATTTCTAAAATTTCTATATCTGTTCATTTCTGCTACATGTTTCTATTTGATAACTTTCTATTCTTGTTTCGTAGATGCTACTTCTTCCTTTATCTTTTTGATGATTTTAACTGTATTAAATTTCCTTTCAGATTGCTCCATTATCTCTAGGTCTTTATGTATAAATTCTCCCATGAGAGGTATATCTCTCAAGATATGGTGCTTCTAATCTATTATGGAACTTATCCCTGAGATTATTTTCAGCACATTTTCCTGACCGTGGCCTGGGATATGGAGACCACCCTGAGGGAAGATTTCTTGGTTGTATGTGCCTAAGCCACGTGGACGTGCACCACCCTTAAAGCAGCTCTTATAAAAGTGTCTTGGTTTGAGATTTTTGCATGGTCTGGATATCAGATCTTGAGCCACAACCCATGTGGACAGGCTGAGGTGTCACACTCATATGAGTCCTCTCTCTGCTTAAAGTCAGGGGCCAGGCAGCAGTAGACAGAGATTTTAATCCTGTTCATGGCAGGCAGCACTTTCCCAGACCCAGCTTTAAGCAGAGAGAAAGCCTACTGTTGCCCCTGCCATTGGTGAGGTTGGCAACTATACTTCCCACCCTCCAACCCCTCCTCAGAAATATACCTTCGATTCCTGCTTGCCACCTCTCATTTATGCCCTTACACAATTCCCCATTCTTGCTTTTGGAGCTTGAATATGTACTTTTTTTCTTTTGATTATCAGCTGGGCATGGTGGCGCACACCTATAATCCTAGCAATTTGGGAGGCCAAGGCTGGTAGATCACTTGAGGCCAGGAGTTCGAGACCAGCCTGGCCAACATGGTAAAACCCTGTCTCTACAAAAAATACAAAAATTAGCCACATGGTGGTACACACCTGTATTCTCAGCTACTGGAGAGGCTGAGGCAGAGGATGGCTTGAACCCAGGAGGCAGAGGTTGCAGTGAGCCAAGATCACACCACTGCATTCCAGTCTGGGTGTTGGAGCAAGACTTGATCTCAAAAAAAAATTTTTTTTAACTATTTAGTATTTATCTTGCTTTGCACGTCTAACATGTCAAAAAGGAGGAACTTAATAAGTGTTTAATCATTGTTACCTATTACTGCAAGGATATATTTTTAAAAAGAAGAAAAATATAAATAATTTATGTAAAAAAAGAAAAAAGGACAGTGTTTAAGCAAGCTTGACCTGGGAGTCCTGGTCTCTGAGCCTCCCATCCCTGTCACTGAGTCTCTAGCCTCTCTTTGGAGCCCCCTTTCTCCTCCCTGAATCCCATCTCCCTTACCAAGTTGTCATCCACTTTCTGAACCCCCTTTCCTGCTACTCAGTCTTCAGCCCCTCCTACTCACATCATCTCCCTCCCTGAGCCCTTGTCCAAGTTTCTTCCACCAGGGGAGCATGGAAGTTCTTTTCCACTGCACACTCAGCAACTCAGAAAAGTCCTTCCTTTTCATTTTTCAGCCAGCTCCACTGTTCCAGTGGTTCTCACCGAGAACATGGAGTTAACCAGCAGGAACACAGCACTGTTGCCTTCATTGTGGTCTTCCAGGGGTAGAGGTTAAGGAGGAAGAATCCTGAAGGCAGAGGGGGAGCCCTGCAGGAAGGGAGGGCTTGGACCTTCATTTCCATGCCCCTTTCTCCCTCTGTTTCTCCTCCCTGTAGGCCCCCTCCAGCCCTGAGGATCAATGGGGGTTCACTTTCACTGAGCTCAGCAACACTGCTCTCTCCCCACTTCCTGTGGCTCTGAGCTGACTGGCCTGCTTGGTCTAGGCTGGGGGCAGGTCAATGGCACACCCAGATCTTGGAGAAAAGAAATTCCTTGGGCCCCTCCAGCACCTCTCGTCTGCTGGATGGGCTAAGTCTCTTGTCCTTTCTGGGCTGCATAGGAAAAAGGCAGAAGGCCTTCTCTCATGCTTCCTCCTGCTCTCAGTAGACGTGGGTTCTCAGAGGTCAATAATGTGATGCCATCACTCACTGGGCACTCTCCACTCTAATCCTCTGCTAGGAAGCCTTCCTAGATTGAAAAGAGCTGCTAGGACCAGGGAGTTCCCAAAGCATCTCCCTGCTCCACCTCCAACACATACCTGAAGAGCAGTAAGATGAATGGGTCACGTGTGTACAGCCCCCTGCATAGTCTCTAAGTTTCTCATGCATTATTGCATTCAGCCCTGATAGCCAGGGAAGGTGGGGAAGAGGTGGGGAAGAGGTGGGCCCAAGGTCCCAGCTAGTCCACAGGTGGAGCTAGGACTGGAAGCCCAGCCATGACTTGTAGTTCAGGGCTCTTTCTGTCCCTGGCAACTGCTAACCTCCCTGGGTGCTGGTGCCTCCCACTTCACCCATCCCGGGCTCTCTCCTAGGGAGCCACAGCCTCTGCAGCACGTCCAGCCTCAGGGCCTGGCTGGGCTCCCTGTTTCTTATCAGGCCAAATTGGACCCTTCAGCCTGGCATTCAAGTCCTCCTGCGCCCACCTGGCTAAGCTTGCTCTTCCAAATGCTCGGTAACATCCTCCCATCCCAACACACACACACACACACACACACACACACACACACACACACACACACACATATATTACAGTAGAACCGGAGTGAATTAAGAGCTATACAAGGCAAGCCTCTTGACTGAGCCTCAGTCTTCTTGACTGTAAAATGGGACTGTGAACTGTATTACCACAAAAGGTTGTGGGGATGCTGAAATAGACGATGCAGGTAAAACCATCCTGCACAAGGCTTAGGATGTACTGCAGGCCTCATTCATGGTAGCTGCAGGCATTATTGGTTGTACTTCTCTGCGTCTCTCCCCGTCCTCCCCACTCCTGTCCCCAAGAAAGCTCCCTCTGTCATTGCCTGTGGAGACTTCTCCCTCCTCTGACCTCTAGCAACCCTTGGAGCTGTAAGAAAGTCCAGGGTCAGGTGACTAGCAGGCAGAGAGATTTTAGGAGGCAAGTGGGTGGAGCCCAGGCTTCCTCACCTCAACTCAACTAGCACACCTCTGCTCCAAAGCTTTGTACACAAGATTTTGTCTATAAAAAGGATTCCATTGCTGATAAATTCTAAAAATCGCTGACTTAAACCACCCCGCTTCCCACTCCAGGAAAGGAACCTGAGCCCTTGATTGACCTGGGGTCACAGTGGGAGTCACTGACAGGGCTTGAGCCTAGCCTGAGAGACCGTAGTCCTGGCCACTTCCTGCCCTCCATTCTTTCAGACCCGGAAGTTTCATGCCTTAGCATGAGTAAGTTCTAGAGAACAAGGATTGGCCGTGTGTGGTTATCCTCAGCTCCCAGCACAAGTGCCCAGCAGGCAGGTGGGTGCCAGTGAGTGGAGAGCACAGGTCACAGGCAGTTCTAGGTGTCACCAATAGGCTGTGTGGACTTAGGTGAGCCCGTGCGCCTCTCAGCCTCAGCTGTCTCAAGCAAGGTGCTGCTCTCTGGCCCAAAAGGGACTGGGGTTGGCACACAGATGGTGCTCAGCAAATGGGAGCACTCACCCTCCCACCCTTTCTCTCAGTCAATACTTGCTCCATTGATGGATGATGGGGACAGTGATGAATTACAGGAGATCTTGGAGCCCTGCCCATTTCTTGCACAGATGGGGAAACAAGCCCAGGGCGGGGAAGGGACTTGCCCAGATGGGAGTGAGTCTCAGTGAGTGTGTCGTCTCAGTGAGTGTGTCGTCTCAGTGAGTGCGTCTCCTCAGTGGGGCAGGGAAGTTTTCTCAGTGTTACCAGGGCAGAGACAGGGCTTGGGGGTGGAAGGGAAACTGCTGAGGGTGGAGTCAAGGGAACAGGTGGGAGAGAGGGAAGGAGGAGGGTGGAGAACCACAGTGTCCAGTCCTCTCCAGCAGAGGGGCCAATTGAGGGAGCCTGAGACAGCTGTTTGCTCAGAAAAGTGTCTTAGTCACTAAAGGCTGTGGTGGGGAAAGTCCATCCTCCCAGTCATGTCCTGGGAATCCGGATGGGGGCAGGAAGGCCACCCGGTGACCCTCAGAGTGGCCACCTGTCCTCTCTGAACTGGACTTTCTCCTCTGGCCCTTCCACTCCTCCATGTGCACACACATGCCAAGTAAATTTGCTATGACCTTCTGGAACCGTCTTCCCTGTCCCTCTCACCCCTTAGGAAGAGTTCTGTGTCCCTCCATAACCCATACACCTGCAGGAGAAACAGGCCTCTATGCCCTATGAAAGTCCCTCCTGAGAGCTAACTTCCATCCCTCTGGCTGCGACCACAGTCTCATTCCTCTCTCTGCTGCCTTTGAGCAGGTAATCTGGAGCTGGAGTTGGGAATGATGAGAGACTCTCCCTGTAGTGAGGGCTCCTCACAAGGAGGGGAAGGGACCTTTGTTGTCCCCCAGCTGGGAAGAGAGCTATGGGATCCAGAGGTGATGCTGAGCTTGAAGATTAGATTTCCCAGAACAGACCCAGTTTCAGATATTCTAGTGTTAAAGGCAACCTGAATTCAAGTTCCATTTCTGCTATAGAAGAAGAGCCTCCAAAAGACCCCCTAGAAACAGCCCCAGGGCCCTTGCAACTGCGTTCCTGTGCACCTTTCATGTCCCAGACCTTAGTCCCATCCTCCAGGATCCATGATTGAGAAGAACCCGCCAGGTGGTTCCACAGAGGGAGGACAGTGCCGCATATTTTGGGAGTGCCATCTTCAGCTCGTAGAATATGGATTAACTCAACCCAGGCACTGCATTCATAGTGGGGCCTTGGGGTTCAGAAATCATCCCCAGCTTCCAGGAGAGGATCCCGGCATAACCTACCCGGGGTCACCAGGCTCTGTCCCTGGGCACATCTGGACCAGGAGCAGCAGAAGAGAGGTCAGACCCTAGAGGGCACCCCTGGCTAGGCAGAGGGGAAAGGATCACTATGGGGTAGGGGTGTGGGCCAACTGCCAAGCCCAGCTTAGTGCACCCCCCTCCCAGGTCCCTGCAGCCCCCTCCCAGGCTGCCCATGGCACTGCCTCCTTCCCTCCCTCCCTCACTGGCGCTCAGCAGATCAATGCTGCCTTTGCTGACAGCTGAGAATCGAGCTCGCCTACCCGCCCCTTCCCCCGCCCCTCCCGTTCGCCTTCGTCCCTCGAGATCCTCCCGGAGGAACCGGGAAGAGTTTGCTGCGGAAGGCTTACCCTGGGGCAGGGCCTGCAGAGGGAGCGGCTGGTGTGGCCGCAGCTTTCCATGGAGGAAGAGGGAAGGAGGATCGGGAAACCCAAGTTACCAAGCCTGTGCAGGGGCCGGGAAGGCTAAAGGAGAGGGGCTGCCCCCTACAGCCAGAGAGATGGAGGTCGGGCACTAAGAAAAACTTTCCCCTGGAGAGGGAGTGCCCTGGGACAAAGTCTCCCCTTTTCTGGCAGGGATTCTGCGGGCCTTGGGTAGGGGTGTGCGGCCCCGCTAAGGCTGGCTCAGACCTTATCTCCCAACACTCCATCTGCCCCAACTCGGTTTCCTGACCTGGGAGTGAGGCAGGGGAGCAGGCCCCTCCATCGGGGAGGACCCTCTTCTGGGCCGTGCGGCTCTTCCTCCATCACGATGAAGGGAATGCTCAGAGGTGGCAGTTGGTGGGGGGAAAGATCGACACATCCAGGCCCATTGTGCTCCGCACACCCTGGTGCTGCCCAGCAGCCCGTAGGCTCCAGGCCTTTCAGGTGAGAGCAGGACGGCCGCCGCTGCTTACCCAGCCACACACAGCACTAGGCACCCGTTGAGCACCCGCACCACGCACACAAGGCTAGACCCCGACGGACACACCTCATCCCTTTCGGACTCCACCTCCACCTTCACAGCCACCCGCACCGACCCACAACTCACGCCTCGATGACTCCATCCCACCACCTGGCGGACCCACAGCACCCACCCTGCACACACAAGTAGACGCCGCTCCACCCGTCCACACCTAAACTCCACGGGACACCGCGTCCCTTCCCCGGCCGCCCGCAGCCACAAATCCACACTCCACTTTCCACAAGCACACACGAAGCCTCCCACCCCCGGGGTGGCCTGGGGGGCCACACTGCCCCACTCAGGCGGGGACACCACTTGCACGCGCCCGGCTTCCTGGCCCCCCGCCTGCCCCCGCTACGCTGTCCGTCCCGGGCACCAACTCGGCCGCCCGTGCGCCCTGCCCCGCCGCCTGCTCCGCGCGTCCCCTCCCTCCGCCTCGCCTCGCTAGCTCGCTCCCTCCCGATTTGGGAAGGCGGCCGCGGGGCGGGCGGGGGAGGGGCGGGGCGGGGGAGGGTGACATGTGAGCGGCGCGCGCCGGTGGCAGGTGGAAAGGCGAGCGGCATGGAGCGCGTAATAAGAGAGTTGGAGTCGGAAAGAGCAGCCCCAGTCGCCGGGGAAGCGGGCGGTCAGTGCGGGCTCCGGTGGCCCCCAGGCTCCGAGCGCCCGCCCGCGGCCCCCGCTCGGCCCCTAGCTCCCGCCGCCCGCGGCCGCTCCGGGCTGCCCCGCGGGTCCCGGGTCGGAGCCATGCGCAGCTGAGCGCCCGGAGCGCGCCCCCGCCCCCGACAGTGCCCGGGCCCCGGCCCCCCCAGTCTGGCGCCGCCCATGGCCGAGGCCCCCCCGCGCCGCCTTGGCCTGGGCCCCCCGCCCGGGGACGCCCCCCGCGCCGAGCTGGTGGCGCTCACGGCCGTGCAGAGCGAACAGGGCGAGGCGGGCGGGGGCGGCTCCCCGCGCCGCCTCGGCCTCTTGGGCAGCCCCCTGCCGCCGGGCGCGCCCCTCCCTGGGCCGGGCTCCCGCTCGGGCTCCGCCTGCGGCCAGCGCTCCTCGGCCGCGCACAAGCGCTACCGCCGCCTGCAGAACTGGGTCTACAACGTGCTGGAGCGGCCCCGCGGCTGGGCCTTCGTCTACCACGTCTTCATGTGAGTTTGCGACCCCGCGCCCCTCCGCGTGTCCCCGCTACAACCTGGCCTTCCGGGGTACGGCCGCCCCGCCCTGGCTCCGCCTTCAGCCCCCCTGCCTCAGGGCCGACCCTCATCTCTCTCCCCCCAGGCCTGAGCCCTGTTTCTGATCCCCTCGCTGAGTCCGAGTCCGACCCTAAGCCCTGATCTCCCAGGCCTGACCCCTGCTTGACCTCGCTTCTGACCTCCCTGCACCGAAGCTGCTTATTTCCATCCTGACCGCCAACCTCTGCTCCTCTGTCCCAGGTACTCCCCAAGGCCAGCTGCCTGCCCCCAGTCCGCTCCGGGAAGTCTGGGACCCCTGTAGTGGGCGCCCTTTCCAGCTTCCCCACCCTTGTCCCCCTGTGTCCCAGACACAAAGAGGACCCCTTCCTTGGCTTCCACACGCTTCTGTCACCTGCTCCCTATCCCCGAGCTATGAAGGGCTCCCCTCAGGGATGCTCTTCTCGTCTTCTGTTCCCCTCCACCCCCGGCCAGTTGACTGTGGGCCACCTGGGCCCTGACACTCGCGTATGCTGTGTCCGACTTTATCTGTGTCTTCTCTCAGTCTTCCCCTCCACCCTCAACTTCCCAGTGGCAGCAGCGGCCGCCCTGCCTGCCCTGCCCTGCCTTGCCCTGCCCTGCCGGCTCGGCCCAGCTCGCCTGCCTTGCTGGACGGCAGCACCAGGCCTGGCTCTAAGCACCAGGGGAAAAAGAAAGAGGAGAGGGGTAGGTTTGGAAACACTGACGCTGCTGGGGCCCCATCCTCCCTCTCCTCAGGCTCCTACAACTTTCAAAAACACTGACCCCTCTTGGATGCAAAGAGTGAATTTTGGCAGCTCAGAGCTCAGTCTTGGGGGACGGCCTGGCCCAACCGGGAACATGAGAGGCCCCGCAGATATCAGTTGAAGGGCTGGGCCTGACACTGGGACGCTCAGAGGTGCCCGAGAGAGACCTCTGGTCCCTGGAAAATGTGTAGCTATTAATCCCTTTTTGCTGCTGCCAGAAAGAGCCCTTTGGCGCTGGGGTCTCTTGGGTGGTCCACCTGCCTGCACACCTGACTGTCCCACAGTCCTCCTGCCGCCCTGGCTGTCCCTCTGCCAGCCTGAGTTTCCACCTGTGTGCGAGTTGGCCGGTCTGCTCATCTCTTCACCTAACTGTCGCAGTCCTTCTGCTTGCCTGTTTCCATCCGTCTGTGTGGCCCGTGCAGGTATCAGGGTGCCTGTCTCTGCATCTGCCTATCCGCCTGTCCACCTGACTGTCCACTCTTCCTCTGCCTGTCTTTTCCACCTGTCTCTGAGTCTGTCCTCCAGCCTGTCCCTTGGGTGCCTGCTGGCCTGCCTATGCCCCATCTGAACTGGGCCCACAGAATTTCAGAGGTGAAGGGGAGGAAGATGGGGCACAGGGAGGGGCTGGGGTAGAGCACAGCACTAAGTGGATGGGGGTGGCAGCCTTGACTCTGTGCAGAGACCTCAGCTGGGCTTGGCCAAGCAGAGAGTTGAAATTGCTCAGGACATGAGGTCAAACTCTCTGGTTCAGGGTCAACGGTTAGGAGTAGCCCAGCCCTTAGTGCCCAGTGGGAGGCCTAGAATGAATATTTGTGGCTATAAAGAGGCCCTTTGAGTGAGGAAGGCCCAGGGCTGGTGGAATTGAGGGGAGATGTACTGCTCCTGAGACGCAGCTGCAGGGCCGCCCCCTTGGGTGCCCAAGGAGGGTGAGACACCCCCAGAGAACGACTGTGCCCTCCGTGGGCTCCACTTGGAAAGTGACTTTTCCAAGGCATGACTGGGCCTAGAGAAGCCAATAGGGCTCTGAGGTGGGTCCTCATCCCCCAGGCTCAGCCTCAGCCCCCAAAAGGGTCAGTGGAGGTGAAGGACCCGCCTCCTGTCCCCTGGCCAACCGCTGTTGTTGCCTCCTTTGAAAGAACCGTTCCTTCCTCTCCAGGAGCTAAATCCACTGGTACCTTTGCCCCACATCCTGCCCTTTCTAGATGCCAGGAAATGCCCTCGCCAGGGCCGCGCTTGTCCTGACCACTTGTCCCTGGGAGCCCAGGGCCAGGGCATGCCTTGGGAGCTCTGGGGGAGGAAGTGTGGTGTGAAAGCGCCCTGGTGTTTAGGGATCTCAGGGAATTGGTCACCCATCTTAGAGGTGAAAGAGGGTGGAGGTGTCGGGAGCCCCACCTCTTGTGTGCTTTGTGACCTTGGGTGGATCGCTGGGCTTCTCTGAGCTTTAGGTCTGTAGGTCGTCAAAGTGGATAGAAACCCCAACCTTGTGGCTCTCTTTTGGATGAGTTAATGGAGTGGGAAAGAGCTTGGTAAGCTGCGGGGGCCCATCTGAGTGTGAGAGATGGTTGTTATTATTGGGGTTGGGGGTGGGGGCCCACACAGAAGGTCTCTCTTGTTTTTGAGGAGCTCCAGATGTGGGGTTTCTCAGTCACACTTCTGGGTCTTGCCAGGAAGTACTTCCTGCTGCTGGACTCAGCCCGCCCACTATACTTTTGGTCAAATCCTTTCTCCTCTTCCCAATCTCCCTCAGTGGCAGCCCAAGTGAGGGGAGTCCAGGGAGTGCTGTTAGCTAGGACCCCCTTCCCAGAGACGTACTGTGGCAGGAGGGACCCCAGCAGAAGAGCCTGCAAGAGGGGCTCTGGGCAGGGGTCGGTGGCCCTGGCCTGTAATCCCAGCACTGTGGGAGGCTGAGGTGGGAGGATCACTTGAGCCCAGGAGTTCTAGACCAGCCTGGGCAACATGGTGAGACCCCGGACACAAGAAAATTTAAAAATCAGCCAACCATGGTGGCGTACACCTATAGTCACAGCTACTTGGGAGGCCGAGGTGGGAGGATCGCTTGAGCCCAGGAATTCTAGGCTATTGTGAACTATGATGGCGCCACTGCACTCCAGCCTGAGTGACAGGATGAAACCCCGTCTAATTAAAAGAGAGAGAGAGAGAGAGAGAAAGAGAGAGAGAGAAAGAGAGAAAGAGAGAGAGAGAGAGAGAAGGGCTTAGGAGGGAGGGAGCTGGGGTGAGAGGAGCCCATTTGCCCAAGGGTACACTTCCCTCTTGTCTGCCAGCTGGGCCCTTCTGGGCCCCACATAGAACCTGCATCTTTCTGGCTCCTAGAGGTGGGAGATTGCCTGGAGCACAAGCCGGGATTCTGCCTGTCCTGTGGCAGCTGGGACCTCTGGGAAGAGTGGATTGCTGACTCCTGTCTTCTCCTATTGGGATCCAGAATGAGGGGCCACTGGGCCTCTCTCTCTCTCTAGACCCTCAGTCCGGTCACCAAGCCCCAGCCCCCTCCTACGCCCCAGTCCCTGATTTAAGCCCTCAAGCTTTCACAGACCCTGCTCTCTGAATTTTAAGCAATACCACCTTAGGGCCTGTCCTGCTTGCTAAGCCCTTGGGGGTAATGCTCGCTGCCCCCTTGTTGCCCCTCTTGAAGGCAACTCCAGCTTCCCTTGAAGTCAGAAGGCTGGAGGGGGCTGCGCAAGACCCTATCTCCCTCCATCTTCCCTCAGCCACCATGAGCCGCGTGCCTGCCGCTCCCAGCCCCCAGCGCCAGCAGACTTTCTCTATGTGAAGGTTTGCGGCTCTGTAAACATCCTCCTTCAGCCTTGTCCCTGGGGTCAGAAGCTGTGGGAATGGGGAGGGGAGGAGGTGGCGGCAGCTTCTGGGGCCCTCAGACTGCTAACCCCAGCGCCCCCTGACCTCCCATCCTGGCCATCTGAGAAAGAGCATCGCCTGGGTTGGAAATTATCCCAGCAAATGGTCCCCAGAACCCTCAGGCATCCCCAATAGGTCAGTGGGTCCTCACATTTTGACAGTCCCACTTTACTTGTAAGGAAACTGAGGCTCTGGAGACCAAAGTCATGTGGGAAATGAGTAGCAGAAACAGCGGACCAGACCCCAGGACTCCTGCTTCCCCGTCAGGGACTGTTTTCTCCTAGTGGCCCCCGAGCTTGGCTCTCGGAGTCTGAACTGAAATCTCTGGTCGTGTGTGCGGCACCAGCTATGCACAGGGCACCTCGCTGAGCTCTCTCTAAACCGGTCTCATTGTGCCCTTCTACAGCCTTGTGAGGTGGGCACTGTTATCCTCCTCATTTGACAGATGGGGAAACTGAGACTCAGCAGAGGCCACTCAGTTCATGTACAGGAGCCTCATGCAGGAGCAGGGGCTGACTAGGAGCCGTTGCTCTTGGCGCCACAGCCTCAGCCAGCCGCACCCCAAGCCCGGGCTCCTCAAGAGCAGCACTCCTGTGCCATCTGTCCGTCCATCCCCAGCACCCTGCATGCAGTCAGCAGGGGGTGGGCAGTGATGGCCTTTTGTGGAATTGAGTGGAAACTGCCAGCCTCTCCCAGTGCAGCCACGTTTTAGTTGTAGACCCTTGTCACTGCTGCGTGCCTGTCTGCATGTCTCGCACATGCACTCACTGCAACACCGACATACGTGCACAACACACGCGCGGCGTCCGTCCAACAAGGGGAGTTCTGGTTTACAGCTGCCCCTCCTTCCCTGACTTCACCAACACTCACCGTAGACATGCATCCGGGTCTGTGGCTCCAGCCCAGACCCCTAGGACAGAACAAAGCTTGCTCCTGTTTTTGAGTTTTTGCCTTCACCTGTACACAACTGCAGGGCTCACCTTGCGGGTCTCTGTGTATTTGTGTAGCCACCTTGGAGGGCAGCCTCAGCACCGTGGAGGAGCGTGTGGCTGGCTTTCTAGAACTTTGCTGGCCTTTGCTCCTCCTGGAGGGCCCTTGGAGGTCCTTCCATCTGACCTTGTGATGTACTGCTGGGTATACCAAGACACAGAAAGGGACAGCTCCTCATCCAAGGTCACACCTAGTGAGTCAGTGTCAGGAACCCAAGCTTTTTGTCTCCCAGATCAGGACTTCAGATAACAATTTTCCTAACCCCAGCCAATAGGGGAGACGGGTGTTTAAGAACTTTTGCCTTGTGATTGGGAAAGTCTTTGAGTGTGACCCAAATTTTTTGTGCTGCTGTTTTTCAGCCCCAGTCCTTTTGCTTGGTCTTTGTAAGAAGCTGGGGAGACCATCCTGTTGTTACATTGCCTTCCTCCTCCCTGTTGCATCCCCCCCTCACAATCCTTTGCCTCCTTCTTCTGGAGTTGTTTGGTGTCTCTGGAGCAGGTTCAAGCTCTCACTGTCTGCCCACCCCACCCCAACTCCACAGTACGTTCATTCTTCCATTGAAGACGGCCTGCTGGATGCCTCACTTCAATCCCTATTGCTGCTGAAGCCCTTATCCTTGGGATACTGGGGCCAGGAGTGTTTCAAGAGGATTATTCTTGGGCTGATGGTAGCACTTTGAGTGGATGATTAATTTCGGGCTCTCAGCCAGTCAAAGGAGCTGGAACTGCCTGGGAGCAGGAAAAGAGGACGGCCGAGGCCCTGCCCCTGCCCACAAAGGAGGCTGCTGGGGAACTTCCCGGACTCCCTCCTACATACCTAACACCAATGTGGGTCTCTAGAGAAGGTCCGATCTTCTCCGAGCTTATCCCCCCCACCCCCCCACCCCCCACTGGCCCCCGCCCGCCGCTGCAGGGAATTCTGCGCGTCTGCCCTAGGGGCAGCTCCTAGTGTGGGAGTTGAGAGGCTGGGGGTGGGGAAATAGCAGGGACTTTTCTTTTTTTGAGACGGAGTTTCGCTCTTGTTACCCAGGCTGGAGTGCAATGGCACGATCTCGGCTCACCGCAACCTCCGCCTCCTGGGTTCAGGCAATTCTCCTGCCTCAGCCTCCTGAGTAGCTGGGATTACAGGCACGCACCACCATGCCCAGCTAATTTTTTGTATTTTTAGTAGAGACGGGGTTTCACCATGTTGACCAGGATGGTCTTGATCTCTTGACCTCGTGATCCACCCGCCTCGGCCTCCCAAAGTGCTGGGATTACAGGCTTGAGCCACCGCGCCCGGCCTACGGGACTTTTCTCCAGAAGCTGCCCTGCAGGGAGCAGAGAGCATGGGCTCCAGGCTGACAGGTCTGTGTTCCTTCCTGGTTCTAGCCTTAGCACTCATGTGTCCTTGGGCAAGTTACCTAACCTCGGTTAGGCAAGTTACCTAACTGGGCTTCAGTTTTCTCAACTGAAAAATGGGAATAATCATAATACCTCCCTCTAGGATTGTCAGGACTGGACGAGATAAGGCACTGGACACTACTGGGCACTGTTAGCCATGAACATTACTGTTATTTTTATCCTGTCATCACTGTACTCATTTCCCTCCTCCGGGGAGAGGAGTGGCAGGCGTGCTGGGCTCAGCATGGTGAATATGTCTGGGCGTGCTCTGGAGAGAGTAGGAGCTGTGTCTGCCTGTGTCCATGGGAGCGGAGGCTGTGTCTTTTTGGCCTCGCGTGGGCCCTGCCCACTGGAGTGTCTGACTTACATTCTCTCGTGTAACCCTCACAGCCATCATATCAGGTAGGCGCTGTCTTCCTTGTGTCACAGTTAAGCACAGTGAGACTGGGTCAGGGGACATGACCCAGCTCAGGAATGGACCCCAGCCTGGCTGTCTAGAAGGCTCATTGGTTTGTTTCTTCCTTCAACTGACAAACAGTTACAGAGCATCAGCTCTGTACCAGGTCTAGGGAGCCAGAGGGAGCCAGACCTTGCTTATGGCCTGCCTGGCAGGGTAGGGGATTGGGGGCCACTTTGAGGAGATGGCAGAGTCTGCCAGGACCACTAGGCTGCCTCTTCTCCCAGGGAGACGTTTGGAAAGAGGTCTGGTCTGTGTGCAGCTGTGTGTCTGTGAGTTATGGGGAGGGTAGTGTGTGCCAGAGGCCATTGTGTGTCTGAGTTTGGGCCTCTTGGTCCAACCCTGGCAGCTGGCGTGGCCCCAGGGAGATAAAAGTAGAGCCATGATGCCCAGAGAGACAGCCAGGGACTCCCGGGAGAGGAGGGCACTCTCCCACTCTCACCTGAGCAAATCATTGCGGGGAATGAGGGCAAGGAATCCCAAGGGAGATTGGGAGGTCTCAGTCCCAAGCTTACTGGGAAGGTGCCCACCCCCACTCCACCCCAGTTCCTGAGCCTCGGTATCTTCTTCTGCAAAATGGGCCTAACAGGAAAGTGGACCTCTCAGGGCTGCCTGGCACACAGTCATGCCGGGTGAATGAGAGCAACTGCTGTCTCAGGACCTTGAGCTTCATAGGGTGGCAGGTAGGGTGCTCTCTTCCAGCGTGGGCAGGGTGCCACTTCACAGGGCACTCAGGAGGCTGCCTGCCCCCAGTGGAGGCTCTGAGGGGCTGGAGAGAGGGTGCTGAGCAGACCTCAGGGGCTACACAGAGCCCCCAGGACTCCAGGCTCCTGGGCAACCCTGTCCTTGGGGCAGGAGCTGCGCGCCCTGGGGGCTGGTACAGGGGAGGGGTGAGGAACAGGAGGGCAGCCCTAGGCAGCAGCCTAATTGGTCTGGGAATCCATGAGCAGTGCCTGAGGGAGGGAGACAAAAGGAGTTTAATGATTCCCTCCCTCCTCACCTTCTACCCCCAGAGATTTGGGGAACAGTGGGTGGAGCGGGGTCTCTAGCCTAAGGCTGCAGGGAAAATCTTAAGGCACACTTTCCTGAGATTCCTTGGACACCCAGGCCGGGAAGGTGGGACTGGAGGGAAGCTGACTGGAGATAAATGGAGCATGGTTCCCATTGAAGCAGAAGAGATGGAGGTCAGACAGCAGGAAGGACTGCCCAAGAACCAGGAGGTGAATGAGACTCCCTCGGGTATTGTTCCAAAAACTTGGAGACCCCTGTCCAGATGTGCTGGACAACATTTACTCGAATTGTCCCTATCAAGCAAGGAATGGCTCCCTACTTCCATAGTGCAAACGATGGAGGGGGATGCCTGTTTCCTTTGAGCCCAGCTTTGGCGGGGGGTGGGGTGAGGGTAGGCATCACATCGGGTACCCACTGGCTTTTAGGCAGTGGTGAGAGGGTCACAGGCTGCTGCTCCTTCCCTGCTGCTTGTCTCTGGGAGCCTCAGGCCTGTCCAGGTTGCTGTCTTTGGCTTTATTTTTTGCTGGGCTTGGCTGTCCCCTGGGAGGGGAAGGGGCAGGGAGAGAAAGAGGGGGGGCAGGGAGAGAAAGAGCGGGGGCAGGGAGAGAAAGAGGGAAAGCAGGAACCGCTTTGTCAGCACAATCTCAGGCGCCTTCACTCCTGCCCATCCTGGCCCGGCTGCCACTCTCTACTGGAGGGACCAGCCCCTGGGCACAGTAGGGATTCAGACCCTGTGGAACTTCCTCCCTTAGAGGCAGGACCAGCAGGTCGGGAATAGGCCTTTATTCCCCCATCTTCTCTCCATGTATTCCTGCTATACAGAACCTCAGGCCTCAGAGCTGGAGCAGATCCATGGGCTTCATTTCACAGATGGGGAAACTGAGACTAGAGGGGACCTGGTGGCTCAAGGACACAGCCCGCATGCGGGCCTTTTCCACCTTCCCTCCTTATACTGGAGTAACATGGGGGAAATGCTGCCTCCCTGCTGCCCGTTCTCTGGGTGAATTCATTCACTCATCTCATTTTCCAGCCTCTGGAGATTGGTGGCAGTCTGGTGGGAGAGACAGGGAATGGGGAGAGGACAGTGTGGCCCACGGCCCAGCAGAGGGAGGGAGGTACAACATGGGGATGCACAGAGGCTGGGTGGGGTATCAGTCCCTACCCTCCATGCTCTGTATCCTAAAAAAAAAATAAATTTGCCCTATTTTACAGACAGGGGGATTAGGGCATAAAGAAGTTAATGACTTGCCCAAAGTCAACAGAGCTGACAGGTGGTAGAGGCAGGATTCGAACCCAGCATATGCCTCTCTGGGATGCATGCATTTAGCCAATCTACCATCCTGTCCCCCCAAGCGGCCCCCGTGGGGCCTTTTTTTTTATTTTTTAAGGCAGAGTCTCATTCTCATCCAAGCTGGACAGTATGATCACTGTCTCAACCTCCTGGGCTCAAGTGATCCTTCCATCTCAGCCTCCCAAGTTGCTGGGACTACAGGTGCACTCCAAGTCACCCGGCTAGTTTTTAAAATTTTTTTCTGGAGACAGGGTCTTGCTATGTTGTCCAGGCTGATCTCCAGCTCCTGGCTCAAGCCATCCTCTTGTGATCCTCTTGCCTCGGGAGCTACCATGGCCACCTGCTGGGTCCTTCTTGAAAGCTCCCCCCTTGGCTTTCCTCAAACCAGCCTCTCTGGCTCCTTCTTCTTGGTTCTATCGGCAGCTCTGCCTCCTCTTTCTGCCCCTTGAATGCTAGGGCTTTGTCTCAAGTCTTCTTCTCTGTACATAGTTTCAGAGGATGGTCTCACGCACTCCTACGACATCAGGGGCCACCCCTATGATGACAGCCTCCACCCTGCGCCTCCTGCCTGCTGACACCTCTCCTACTCATCCCCTCTGCATCTCAAACTCAGCATCTGCCTACAAACCTGCCCTCCTTCCTCAGTCCACCTGACAGCAACTCCCCTACCCCCAGTGACCAAGTCAGAAACGCCCTCCACACAAGCATCCTTTGCTCCTCACCTGAGAAATGACTTACAGTGTCCCAAAGAATTGCGCTGTTCAGTGCTCCCGTACTTTTCTTTCCACCTGCAACTCCCTCCCATCTCCCGCCTGCTGCATCATCAAGCTAACTCCTATTTATCCTTCCAGTCCCATTGTGAGCACCACCTCTTCCTGAGAGTCCTCCCTATCCCCATCACCCCCAGGCTCAACTGAGGGTCCTTCAGTGCCCCCAGGGCTCTGCTCACCCAGCCCTGTGTGTTCTTTGCTTTTCTGCATGGGACTGTGAGAACTGGGTGGGCGGGGGCTGAGCAGAGTTCTTGGCATGTGGTCAGCAATGAGTGAATGTTTGCTGAGTGAAGGATGGAAGGTGGCATTGAGGCCAAGTGGTAAGGATGTGAAGGGTTTTGCCAACTAGAGAGAAGTGGAGAAAAGACCCTTCAGTCCTCTGTGTGGAGCACTGTGGGTACTCGTGATTTTTATCCCAAGTGAGCTCCAGGTGGAGGGAACAGCGGAGCAAAGGCCTTGAGAGGGGACTCCCTTCTCCTCACCCCTTTGCCCTGAGATCTGCAGAGTACAGAGCCTTGATTGACAGGCTGTAGAGGTGGGCCTTACCCTGCAGGCAGTGGGGAGCCAGATGCAGTGACAGGCCAGAGTAGGACCACTGGATGGGAACCAGGGCTTGACTCTTTCTGAGCAAGTGCTCTGCAGACGTGAGGTGATCTGGTTTTTCTAGTACCTGCTGGGTAGCAGGCACTATTATTGTTCCCGTTTTGCAGACAAGAAACTGAGGCTCAGAGAAGAGAAATACCACATACGAAGTTACACAGCTTGACTGTGGTTGAGTCAGGACTCAAACCCATGTCGGTGTCAGGGCCAAGTCCGAGCTCTACATGGTTCTCAGCCTCGCCAGCTGACCCAAGGCAGTTTTCAGTGGCCTAAGGCAAAACCGAGAATAAGGATGGTGTGGCGACTCTTTCATAAAGCTAAATTTATTCCATTCAAAGGACTGTCTTTTAGTATGAGATGATGTCCTTTCTTTTATGAAATGATGGGCTGGGGGAAGAATGTCCTTACTTGGCAAAATAAAAAGGTGACAACCTTATGCAGTCCCCAAAGTGTTTTTGGAAATTTTACCGGTGGTGCGTGAAATCCAAGTCTGGACGCCAACCAACCCTGCTCCTCCCACTGAGCTGCGGGGCCAGAAGAGAGGGGAGTCTGCTGGGGACGGAGGGATCAGGGGACAGAGGAGCCTCAGGCCCCGCACTTTGCAGCGAGGACCCACCCAGGGCTCTTTTCTAAGATTGGGTTGGGTGGGTGGGCAGGTGGGGGACAGATCAGCCAGAATAAAGGGCTCACCCCTCAGTTAAAGGGGCACTGGACCAGGAGGCAGCAAACTGGGGCTCAGCTCCTGCCTCTGCTTACTGGAGGCTGTGAGATGCCAGGCAGGTGACCCAACCTCTTTGAGGCACCAGCTTCCTTATACATAGAAGAACAATTGCCATGTCTCCCTGCTCACCTCATGGGGCTGTCTCCTATGGCAAGTGCTTGGTAAACTGCAAAGTGCTGTGAAGAACAGGGGCTTGTGGTGGTTTTATTTATTTATTTTTCTTTTGAGATAGAGTCTTACTCTTTCACCCAGGCTGGAGGGCAGTGGTGTGATCATGGTTCACTGCAGCCTTGAACTCCTGGATTCAAGCAGTCTCCCTGCCTCAGCCTTTCATGTAGCTGAGACTACAGGTGCACGTCACGGCACTAGGCTAATTTTTAAATTTTTTGTAGAGGGGGGATCTTGCTATGTTGCCCAGGCTGGTCTCAAACTCCTATGCTCAAGCAATTTTCCCACCTTGGCCTCCCAAAGTGCTGAGATTACAGGCGTGAGCCACCGTGCTCGGCCCTGGTTTTACTATTCTTCTCTTGCCATCACAAGTTCCCACTTCTCTAGGGTCCTGGGCCCCTCGTCCCCCTTTCACTTTTCACTTGCACTGCTTTGAGCCCTGAGGAAAAGACATATGGGGGAAGGTGGACAGGTGGAATGCCACAGGCCCTGTAAAAGCAGGGTGGCCACACGAGCAGTTCCTTTCCTCAGCCTCCCCTGGAGGGCAGCTCAGAGATGCCCAGGCTGGAGGCCTGGGGAAGGAACTCTAGGAAAAGAATGCATGAAGCCGGCCCAGGCTAGAGTTCTAAGCACAGACTTTGACACTGAGTAATAAGATTCATAGTCTAATCTCTACCAGGTATTGTGCTAAATATTTTTCACACGCTGCTTCATTTAATCCTTCCAAGAGCCCTATGAGGTAGGTCCTATCACTATCCCCATTGTATAGAAGATGACACTGAAGCTTAAAGGTGACACACTGCCCTTGTCACACAGCCAGAAGTGGGGAGTGCCCAAGAGGCTGGGAGTTTTCTGGGCCCAGCTCAGACAACGGAGTGCCTGGAGAGGCCGAGTGTGCAACGATTCTGTGACAGGAGAGGGTGGAAACATTTGCAGGACTGTGGTGGGGGGCCAAGGGGGTAATCAGTGCACATCAGGGATACCGGCTTGGGGTGGGAAGACAAGGGACATGTTCCTGCTGGCCAGCCTCTAGCAGTCACCTCCCTCTCTGAGTCCCAGCCTCCCTCTCTGCTCTGGCTCTCAATAAATAATAACAAAGGTAATAATAGCAGAACCTTACTGAGTGCTTACTGTAGGCCAGATGCTGCTCCGAGAGCTTGCCCCTCCTCCTGTCATGTTTTCCTCTCAATACACTATGAAGTAGATACTGTTGTTATGCCTCCTTTTCAGATGAGGAGGTTGAAGCGCAAAGAGGTTAAGTGACTTGCCCGGGTACACGTAGCAAGGCCAGGATTGTAACCCTAAGAGTCTAGCTCCAGAGGCTGTGATCTCACCCACTTAACTCACCCGACTGTGTCTGCCTGGTGATATGAGGAGCAGTTGAGCCTTAAAGTTCAAGGTCCTGGGATGGCTCATGCCTGTAATCCCAGCACTTTGGGAAACCAAGGCAGGCAGATGACCTGAGGTCAGGAGGTTGAGACCAGCCTGGCCAACATAGCGAAACCCCATCTTTATTAAAAATACAAAAAAATTATGTGGGCGTGGTGGAATGAGCCTATAGCCCCAGCTACTCGGGAGGCTGAAGCACAAGAATCGCTTGAACCCAGGAGATGGAGGTTGCAGTGAGCTGAGATCACCCCATTATACTCCAGCCTGGATAACAGAGTGAGACTCTGTCTCAATAAATAAATAAATAAAGTTCAAGGTCCTGCTTCCACCCCGATTCTACCTTGGGGACTCATTCCTTCCTTCTCGTCCTTTCATTTGAGAAAACTTCCGTCTAAATGAAGTTCAGCTGATTATGCCAGTCCCTCTGGGCCAGGCCCTATGCCAGACTCTGGGGACAGAGCAGTGAATCAGACCTACCCCTACCCCTGCTCCCTGGGGGAGATGGGCTAAGAAGCCAGCAGTTACCAGGCAGGGCGATAAGTGCCACTGTCCAGGCAGCACGGAGTCCTGTGGGAGCCCAGCACAGGAGGCTAAGACCAGCCCCAAACTGGGCATGGCTGGGAAGGCTTCCCAGAGGAAGAGCCTTGAGATCTGAAGGACGCGTAGAAGTAGGAGTCAGCCAGGCTAAAAGGAGCAAGGAACAGTGTTTCAGACAGAATAGCACAGGCAGAGACCCAGAAGTGAGGCTTAAAAGGGCATTTCAAAACAGCAAGAAGTCAGAAGAGCGGGATCCTAGAGGAGGCAAGAAGTATCTGGAGAAGAGGCTGGGATGTGACAGGGCCAGGCTTGGCAGGGAGGACACCGGGCTGGGGAGCTGCAGCCTCCTGAGAGGGTGATGGGAAGGAAGCGATGTCAGGAGTAACAGCAGGTTCGTGTTTTAGAAACTCCTTTCTGGGACTGGCAAGGAGGATGCTGGAGGGGTAAGGACACTGGCAAGGAGCCCTGGGGATGCCATCAGCTTGTACTCCTTTTCCTGTACCTTCCCCCCAGGGCCCAGCCCCCGGAGTGCCTCCTCCAGAGCTGTCCACCAACCCGCCCGCCCAGGGCCTGGCCCAACCTGACCGAGAGCCCTAGGACTTTGCCTGTAGGGAAAGTTCAGCTGCTTATGCAAACTCTAGCCTGGGGGGAGGTGTGTGTGGCTGAGCTGGGAGCTGGGGGGTGTGTGGGGTGTGGCCTTGGACGCAGAGAGAGTAGGTGCAGGCGGTGAGGCTGTCTGGAAAGGCAGTCTGGGGATATGGGCTTGGGGTTCATGGGGGTGCCTAGAATAGTGGCCTTAAAATGGCTCCAAGAGGGTACACTGGAATTTGACCCAGATAATGGAGGGACACCCTGGAGAAGGGGCAGAGTCCTGGCCGCTCAGCCAGCCCCAGCTCTTTTCCTTGAAGCTCAAGAGTATGGAAATCACTGGTGTCACCCAGCCCCTCACTCTTCTGAGAGGGAAGCAGGTTCAGAACAGGGCAGCAGTAGAGCCCAGCCCAGAACCAGGCTCAGTCCAAGCATCTTAGTGTCTCCAATAATGATACCTAACAGTGAAACCTTTCTGCAGAGCTTCACAGGGGCTGGCCTGGGCTTAGGCTGGATGGTCTTGGGCTGATGTTTTTTGCATCTTGAGCCTTAGCCTCAGGGTCCAAAATATTACCTGTACTGGGAAGGAGGTCCCCTCTCCCACTGATGTGCACAAAGCCTTTTCAGGCATGCTGCGCCCACTGTGGGCTTTAATTATTGTTTGTTCAATGAATCCCACTGAATTCATGTAACAATCTTGGAGGAAGATATTATTACGCTATTTTATGCTGAGGGTCAGAAAGGAGAACTGACTTGCCTAAGGTTATTCAGCTGAGAAATGGCTGACTCAGGGCGTGACCCCAGGGGTCCACGTGCCTGTCTAGGACCCCTAATGGACACAGCCCCATTTTTGAGCCTGTGCTCTCAGTGAAAATCAGTTGGTGTCTCAACAAGGCCGATCGTCAGCTGAGCAGGGTGTGTGTATGTATATGGAAGCTGGGCTGGGCTGCTGGCTAGAACTCAAGCCACACCAACCTCTATGCCCCTGTGTTTGGACCTGGCTGCAGCTGCTGCCCCGTGGGGGAAGGGGACCTTGCCACTTGCCCTCCTGCATCAAGGGTTTTTTCTCCTAGGCCTGGCTGCCTGGGCAAAGGAGCCAGCTGTGGCGTGA
Organism: Cebus imitator; assembly: GCF_001604975.1. NCBI lineage: Eukaryota > Metazoa > Chordata > Mammalia > Primates > Cebidae > Cebus > Cebus imitator. The sequence continues at coordinate 5,038,626 of NW_016107451.1, read as the reverse complement.
CTATGTGGGCACCTGCCAGCCCCTCCCTGGTTGGGGTCTGGTCATCTAATGCCCTTCACATGACAGGCATGGGGTGGGCACTGGGCTGGGGAGAGGGATTTGCACTCTCCTAATCCGAGGGCTGCAACCCTCCCTCTGTCTTGGCCAGGGCCGTGGGAGAAGTTTGTCCTTGCCCCATGCCCAACAGCCCCAGCTCAGATCCCTGGCACACACCCAGTTCCTCTGCTTGGGGCCTTCCCCTGTCCTGACCCTGCCCCCCACCCTCCTACTCTGCGAGCAGAATTAGGAGCTAGGGGGCAACACTGGGACATTCCAGACTGATGGAGGTGCAGTGCTACACAGCATGTGGGACTGAAGGATGGGGGCGATGTCAGGGAGATTTAGGAAACATGTTGGAACAGAGTTGGGGGAAGATAATTGGGGTGCAGAGCAGGAGTGTTTGGGGCTCATCCTGGGCCACCCCTTCCTGGAAAAATTTGGCTACAAGTCAGGGAGGCAAATGTGTGGGCGATGCCCCCCTCCTCGCTAGGCAGTAAACACTGCCGTCGCCTGGGAGACGAGAAAACATCTTGGTCCCCCCACGGTTGTTTATACCAGGACTCCCTCTCCTTCTCTGGCCTGGTCTGGCCTCTCTACTCATGAGCTGGGCGACCTGAGTTGATGGTCCAGCCCCCTGTCATGGCAGGAGGCCCCAGCAGCAGGCCCGCTGGCCCCCACCAGGGACTGGGCACTCACCACCTCCTGGTGGACTGTCCCATTGGAGGCCTAGGTCTTACTGATCAGAAGCGTGCTCCCAGGCCTTGGCCTCCATGAGGGAGACCTGGGATTGCGTCCTGGATTTGCTCCAACCCTCTGCCTGAATGTAGTCACTGGCCTCCCAGTAACCCCAGCTTCCCATGTTCAGTATTGGGTAGGATCTAGATTCGAGTTTTTCAAACTGTTTTAAGCCATAGATCTGGTTCTTTGAATGACACCTGACACAGAAGCACAGTATATAAAACAGATCAAAGCAGGTTTGCTCTGGGTGGACTCATGGGTTGGGACCCACTCAGCCTCTATGGCCCTGGCATACTGACCCAGAGCCTGTACATGATCCTCCTTGTTCTAGAACACATTCCAGGTAACCCTGGAATTCCCTGGCCAACTACTTATGCCTACTTCCAGGTCTGCATGGGCCCTTCTCCAGTTCACCATCCCAGGGGCTGTCAGAGTACACCTAAGCTCAAGGGCGGCTGTTTGCAGTGGGCATGGCAAGAGCCTGGAAGAGCAGGCTGAGGCACCCCCAGGAGTGTACCCAAGGCCCCTCCTGGGGAGGGATGGGCCCAGTGTGGGAAGAGAATCTGAGAATCGGAGGGTAGCAGGGGCTGGCTCTCCCTTCCCTGCCAGATTCCAGCATGGGATTCCAAGGAGCCCAAGAACTAAAATTCAAACCTGTCCTTCCAGATCATTGTGAAGGTACATGTGTCAGGAAGGATAAAGCGTATTTTATTTAACAACTTGTTAACTTGATTGAAACTTTTAAATATTTAAACTTATGGCATGTGGGTCTCCATTTGTACTCTCACCAGAGTTAGGGATGAGCTTGCATCAATCCTCCTTCCATCCACCCACCCAACCACCTACCTCAGCAACCCCAAGACAGCCGTACTGAGAACTCTCAGGCTTCACAGGACAGTGTGAAAGTCTCACTCACTGAAGCTCAAGGTCTTTCTGTTCACTCCCCAGATACTGTCTGAGCATCAACTGGGGCCAGCCTGGGGGATGTGGAGGAGCCAGACTGGCCTTGCTCTAGAGGGATGGATCTCAGTGAGGAGTAAGCGGGTAGGAACACTCTCACTCTTGCAGAATAGAGCGACAAGGGGCTCCTGAGAGGGCCCATAGGGGCCCTGGGATCCTAACCAGGAGCTAGAGGAGCTCTTCTATTCAAAGCAGACCATGGATTGATGGAGTGGAAGAGGCAGCCCAAGGAGGGGAGACAGCACAAAAGCCACCAAGGTGGAAATGTACAGGGAGTGGGGAAGTCAAGTGTGGCTGGGGCTTAGGGTGTGTGTACAGCCTCAAACGCTGGTCTAAGGAGCTTGGATTTTCTATTGTAACAGTAAGAAGCTGTTGTAGGATTGTAAATGGGGTAGGGGCTGAGGATGAGCCACTCAGACTGCAAGGTAAGTGGACTGGAGTTGGGGATGGGGGGCTGGAATTGTGGTGGTCAGTGAAGAGGCTGGCTGGGGGGAAGGGGAATGGAGGTGAGTCCTGGGCTGGCCAGGAGTGGGACTTGGGGGGCTAGGAAGAAAGAGGTGATCTTAACTCTGTTTTCTGGGACCATATCTCCTGTCTCCTCCTCCTTTGTTCTGTCTCAGTTTCTGTCTTCTTCTTCTGCTATTCCACTGCCCAAGGTCTCCAGACTGGAAAGAGGGGCGCTCACCCTAACACCCCTCCCCAAAGCAGGCCACTTCGCACAAGGAGCCAGGCAAGAGGTCACAGTTGTATAAGAGGCTTTTCCCAGCTGGCCGGACCACTCATTCATTCATTTATTCATTCACTCACTCAACATTTACTGAGAACCACAATGCACCAGGTCCTTCACTAGGTTTTGGAGAGAAAGTAGGAACGAGATCAAGTACCTGCATTCATGAAGCTTACATCATGGGGGGGTGGGAGGACCAGGAACTGTATCTATCCCCAGTGTCTACCACCTGGCACTCTGTGTCTGGGCTGGATGCCTGGGAACAGGGACTCTTCCCCATTACCTACTCATTTGTTCCAGCTGCCCTGTGTCAGCACTCACCTCTCTGGACAATGAGAGAGTGTAAGGGGTCCCAGGCTCAGGATGCCTGCCCCAGGGACCACCTGTCTCTGTAAAAAAGAGCCTGGGCCTCGAGGTCAGGACCTGGGCTCAGGCCTAGTTCTTCCCACTCACTCCTGACTTCGAGACCTTTATAAGGACCCAACTTTGATTTCTTTATCTGTCAGGTGGGGTTAGGGGATGTCCTGAGGAGGCGAGGGGACCAGAATACCGGACTTCAGCTCCAGTATTCTCCCTTGGTGGACAACTCCTTCGGCTATGATGGGAGGGGAGAAGGGGACTTGGGACTCAATATTATCATTATCCACAAAAGATAGTATTAGTTTCTACCTATTGAGTAATTTATTCCTCACTATCTGTACGGTCGGCGTGTCGTCTCTCCCCATTTTCCAGATGAGGAAACTGAGTCTCAGTAAGGTGAAATGACTTACTTTAGGTCACACGTGAAACTACCTGACTCCAAGAGCCCTTTAGGATGGTGTTGTGAGGGTGCTGCCTGGCACCTGCCCCACTTGGGCACTCAGCCTCGAGAGTGGAAACCTAGCCCTAGCGCTCCCTCCATGTCCCCTCAGGGGCTGGCACCACCCCGAGCCTGGGCACTGGGTCCTGCGACCCTGGCCAGAACGGTACCAGAGGCCAGATCAGATCAGGACTCAGCTCGGGGGCCTAGATTCCTCTGGGTCCTGGGGCGAGCAGGCCCTGCGCCTGGCGTCGGTGGGTGGGCGAGACCGGGGCGGCAGTGGCATTGGGTCCCCCCTCTCCGCCCCCGGCCTGGGGGACGCGGCGGCACCTTCACACTTTCCGCTTGGCCCGCTGCTCGCCTTTCAGGCCGCCGCGTTTTCAATTGTTAATTTGGAAACGGAAAAAGTAGCCGGCCGGGCGGGGGAGGCCGCGGGGAGGTAACCGGAGACGAGCGCCGCCCCCGCCCCTACTGCCCTCGGGGTCTGGCGTCGGCAAAGCCCCGCCCCTCCGAGGGACGCACAGCCCCGCCCACCGTGCCCCGCCCCTTCCCGTAAGCCCCGCCCTCGCCGAGGCGGGCCGGGGGCGCCCGGGTGTGCCGGGCAGTGGCGCCCCTACTGAGGAGGAAGGGCCGGGGCGGGGAGAAGGGTTCCGAGGGCTGTGCTGGGGCAGGAGTCCCCCAGCAGCCCTACCCACAGGAACCCGTACCTCTCCGGATAAGCCGCGCCCGGTGTCAGCCTCCCGTGTCCCAAGGTGAATCCAAGCCTTTCTGCAACCCCTCTGCGGGTTCATCGGGGAGACCACTGCCTCCAGACTGCCAGACCAGGGATCACTGGTCCCATTAGAAAGACGAAGAAATTGAGTCTCGGAGAGGGACAGTTAACTTGCTCAAGGTCACACAGCCAAGGCAGAGCAGAGCTGAATTTAAGCGCATTCTTTTGACTGCGATACATTTAGGGACTGTCTGCCTCACTTAGAAGAGGAGGGGGCATCAGGACCAGAGATACAGTGTGTCTCGTTCCCCAGATCTCCAGCACCGTTTCTGTGGTTAGTAAGTTACTGGAAGTTCTGTTTGGTCCTCCCTGGCTCCTGGTTGCTATCATTTTTCAACTTGAGAGAATTTTGGAGGTAGAAAGAGGTCCCTCTAAAGTTTCCATGTAAATGAAATGTAAAAGACCCTCTTCTGGAGACTCCCAGAACGTGGAAGTCCCGGAGGACTGGCAGCTTCAGGAGCCATCCACAGCCTCACTTCCCATTAGGGAAGCTGGAATTGCCAGTCCCAGATGGATCAGCAAAAAATAGGGCCCTCAGAGATTCCCACCCAATCCCTTCCTCCCACTGAGGAATAGGCTGAGACTCAGACACAGTTTCTCAAGTCTTCAGTTGACTGGTGGTGGAGTCAGGAGAGAGAACCCACCGACCCAGCTTTCTAGATCTGTCCATGCCCTGTGCATCTCCCTCTGCTGCCCCCAATCCTGACACCCCTCTTGAGCTATCACGCAGGATCCTGCCTAGATCAGCTGGGCCTGCAGGCTGGGCAGCCTTTCCCTTTACAGGTAGAGGAAACTAAGAAGAGTATCTGCAGATGTCCTCCCAGCTTCCAGCTAAAGACCCTCCCAACCACTCTTCCACCTTAGCTGTGGAACAGGCCCAGAGAAGCTGTGCTCCTGGCCTCAAGTCACACAGCAAGCCTTTTCCAGCCTGCAGGGCCCACTGGATTTAGCCTGGCTGGTCCTGGATTTGGGATTCCCACTGGGAGCCTGGCTCTCAGGGTAGCTGCAACCAGATGCCCCAGGTGTGGCCTGTGAGTTTGCATGCTGCTTTGCTTATTAGTAACAAAGGCATTGAAACCCCTCTTCCTCATTGTGACCCCAAACCACCCACTGGGTGGGGTCCTCAATGGCTGAGTTTATAGAACTCCAGGCTGGGCTGTCTTGGCACCTGAGCTCCCCAGGGGACTCTGCCCTCCTGTTCCACCCTGTGTGCTCTTGGTGCTCTCTCTGCCCTGGAAGTACTGAGAACCCAGTGGCAGGGACGAAATCTTTCCCCTGTTTTGGCCTCTTCCCTCCCTCTGCCTCCCCGGAATAGTGGAATAGTGCGCAGCTTCTGCTGACTCAGACAGAAGGCTCCTTAGAGGTGACCCTGACCTATGCCAGGTTCAAGTAGCTGGGAAACTGGGCAGTCCTTGAACCCAGTGTCACAAGGCTACATGCAGCAGAAGGGCAGGGGCAGGTCCCATCCTGGCCCCAGGATGAGGGAATTTTTGAGGCAGGAGTGAGGGGCAGCTGCCTGAGTCCTTCTACAGAAAGAGGGGAAATCCAAAGGACATTGCCTTAGGAATCAGGAAATCTGGGTGCCAGGCCGAACTCTGTGTTTGATCTACTGTATGATCACAGGTAAGCCAGTCCCCTCTCTAGGACTCAGTTTTCCCCTCTATAAATGACAGCGTTGGTTGATCTCTAAAGGACCTTTCAGTGCCCATATAGCCAGTATCTGGTCACATCTTGCCACCTCCATTTCCCCTCATACAAGTCACTGTCATTGGCTAGGAGTGGTGACTCATGCCTGTAATCCCAGCACTTTGGGAGCTGGAGGCAAGAGAATTGCTTGAGCCCAGGAGTTCGAGACCAGCCTGGGCAGCATAGGGAGACCCCGTCTCTACAAAAAATAAATATAGGCAGGGCGTGGTGGCTAACGCCTGTTATCCCAACACTTTGGGAGGCCGAGGTGGGTGGATTGCCTGAGGTGAGGAGTTCAAGACCAGTCTGGCTAACATGGTGAAACCCTGTCTCTAATAAAAATACAAAAAATTAGCTAGGCGTTGTGGCATGCACCTGTAATCCCAGCTACTCTGGAGGCTGAGGCAGAAGAACTGCTTAAACCCAGGAGGCAGAGGTTGTAGTGAGCTGAGATTGAGTCACTGCACTCCAGCCTGGGTGACAAAGTGAGACTTTGTCTCCAAATAAATAAATAAATAAATATTAGCTGGGCATGGTGGCACCCACCTGTGGCCCCAGCTACTCAGGGGGCTGAGGCTGGAGGATTGCTTGAGCCCAGGGGGTTGAGGCTGCAGCGAGCCGTGACTGCACCACTGCACTCCAGCCTGGCCAACAAAGTGAGACCCTGTCTCAAAAAAAAAAAAAAAAAAGAAAGTCTCACAGGGTGAAGTGGCACATGGCTATAGTCCCAGCTACTCAAGAGGCTGAGGTGGAAGGATCATTTGAGCCACACTCCTGTGTGGCTCCCAGGAGTTCTGGGCTGTGGTGAGCTATGCTAATCAGGTGCCCTGTGTCGGCACTTACCTCCAAGTTTGGCATCAATATGGCGACCTCCTGGGAGCAGGGGACCACCAGGTTGCCAAGGGAGGGGTGTACTGACCCAGGTCAGAAACGGAGGAGGTCAAAACTCCCGTGCTGATCAGTAATGTGATCATATCTGTGAATAGCCACTGCACTCCAGCCTGGGCAACAGAGCAAGACCCCATCTCTTAAAAAAAAAATCAACAAAACCAAAGGAAAAAAAAAAAGTCACTGGCATCTCTTGCCAGGATTACACTTTCCAGCTCACAATAGGGCAAACGTCATTGCTCCCTCCTTCCGCTCCCCATTGTAGTCTGTTCACTCAGCAGCCTATGAGATCTTTTTAAACATAAAGCAGATTGAGCTACTCCCTGCTCAAAACTCCCCATCTTACTCGGAGTAAAAGCCAAGATCCTCACCATAGCCAGTAGATGGCCCACTTCCCACCTCCCCTGCCTCTCTGCCCCCCGCGCCTGCTCAGTCCACTCTGGGACCACTCCTTTCCTAGTGGTTCTGGAACACAGCAGGCACCCTTCTGGCTCAGGTGTGTTGCATTGGCTTTTCCCTCTGCTCAGAACTCTTCTCCCAGTTGCCTGCATGGCTCATTCCCTCCTTGAACTTTGCTCAAATGTCACCTCCTCAAAGCTGCTTTTCCTGACCACCTTCTGTAAAATAGTCCCCCTACTCCATACCTTTTCCCCTTTTCTCACTTTTTCTCCATCATCATCCAACAACTTGAACCTATTTTGTGTGTGTGTGTGTGTGTGTGATGGAATCTTGTTCTGTCACCCAGGCTCGAGTACAGTGGTGCCATCTCAGCTCACTGCAACCTCTGCCTCCTGGGTTCAGTGATTCTTGTGCCTCAGCCTCCCGAATAACTGGGATTACAGGTGCTCAACACCATGTCCAGCCAATTTTTGTATTTTTTTTTTTTTTTTAGTAGAGACAGTATTTTGCCATGTTGGCCAGGCTGGTGTCAAACTCCTGACCTCAGGTGACCCTCCCGCCTTGGCGTCCCAAAGTGTTGGAATTACAGGAATGAGCCACCGCGCCCAGACCAACTCGAACCTTTATTTGGTTATTATCTATTCCCGACCCTGGAATGTAAGGTCCATGAAGCAGGGACATTGTTTTTGTGCCTGGTGAGCACCCAGTGAATAGTGACTGTCTGACTGAATGAATGAATGAATGAGTGCTCTGTGGCTCTGAGCTGTGTGGCTCTCGGGAGTTGCTGCCTGCCCTGATTCCCTCATAATCTCCCCTGCTGTGGGGAGGTTTCAGGTGTGGTGACAGGAAGGGCCATACAGGCACACGGGAGGGGGTGGTACCAGCGAGAGGCTGACCCTTCTCTCAAGATCCATTCTGGGTCAGGCATAGGGCATTCTGGTACAAAGGGCAGGACTCCTACCCAGAGACAGCCCTCGGTTCATAGGAGGCAGGTACTCACACAGAGCTTCTTACGCGTTGAGGTACACTTCCCAGTGGAGGTGGGCATAGAGGTGGGATGGGGGTTAAGGGAGCATGAGGTGGGGGCTCCCACCTAACCCCGCTCATGCTCAGACACAGCATAAGTAAAGGTGAGGAGAGGGGAGGAGATCTGTTTGCCACTGTCGGGGGACAGAGCTATGATAATGCAGTGCCAGGTGCCAGGTTGGGTACCAGCTGGTGAAGAGCAAGTTGGCTTGGTGGGTGGGGCTTTCTTTACAATCATGCTAAGAAGTTTGGGCCTGGGCCTGCAGTCGGTGGATTTCACACTTTTTTAAAAAGCAGCAAAGAAAGCTCTTTGTTACATGAAATTTTACGCCAAAAGCCAGCATGGAAAATTGAGCCAACTGAATCTGCACAGAGCTGCTCAGTGGAACCGAGGGAAGGTTTCCACTGGCCATTTTGCGTGAGTTTCTCAAATCCCAGCTGCCTAGATTCCACCCCGTTGTTACCCTTCCTTTTAATGGCATCCTGCTTGGGAGGGCCCACGTCTCCCTGTTTGAGAAGTCAGTGCTGTCTGACCGGTCCCAACAGATGGATGGCCGCTGTGTCTTCTTTGTTCCACTCTGGCTCTTGCCAACACATTGCTCGCCCACTGACCTGGTGCAGCAGGTAGGCTGGCTGGCACGGCAGAAGGAAGGAGACAGAACAAGTCAAAAGGTTTGGGGCTATCCAGGTGGGAGAGGAGGAAGCTATTCCTCATCAAATACCTTGTCTAGAAGACACCACCTTTCATGTCCCGTGGGACAGAGACCATTTAAGCTGACTCAGTAAAAACTGGCTTCTGTACTATCACACTTGGAATTAAGAAAAAGAAAAATTGGCGTCTGGAGTTGGAGGACAGATATGGTAAAGAAAGAGAAGAATCCTGTAGAGGCTTCAAGGCAGAACACATTTTGGATTCATGGGATAGAGAGCAGGGGAAGAGGTTCCCGCATAGCGCAGTCTCAGGGCCCATCTCTCTGCCTATTCCAACTTTCCTCTGTGGTTCTTTGTTCCATTCCTGAGAAAGACAATCTGATTGGTTCCACCCAACCTATGGGTGGGCCCTTCTTGGGTTGGTTCCCAGCTCTTCACAAATCACCGCTGGCCAGGAGAGCCACATGGAGCCCACCACAGGATTGTCACTCATTGCCCTGCAGTCTGGGCACCACAAAGGGGCCGGCTGAGAGGGCTGAGGGGCGCTGGAATCCAGCCTGTGCCTAGGGGTGGGGCAGCCCAGAGGAAGGGATGCCTTTTCTAATGTGTTCATCTAGAGGGGTCAAGTTTTTATAACTTGTCAGTCTAACGGGAATGCCTTTTTTCTAATCCATCCTCCAAGAAGGGGCATTTTTTTCATAGTTTGTTCTATGTGCTGGCTGCTTCTGTCCCTCCAGGGACAGCCTCAGAGAAACTGAGTTGGAAGCCAGCTCTCTCCCTTCTACCCCACTGCTGAAAAGTCACAAGGCAGAAGGGACTTTGCCCATTACTGAGTAGTCCTCCACCTACATGTTGCAGACAGGGAAGCTGAGGCTCCATCAGGACCCCATCACAAGCCCTAAGCCCCAGCACAAGCCTCTGGCCCAGAGAAGCAGCAGCAGCAGTGGCGGCAGCCCTGGTGTAGGGCCCTGGGTCACGTGCTCTTGCTCCCTTTGCCATATTTAGAATCGCTGGATCAGGGGAAACTTCTCCTCCCAACCCCTGAGGATTCTTGGAAAGAGCCTCGCTCTGAGGCCTGGCTTACTGCCCCTCCCCTTATTCCGCTGCAGGAAAAAGTAAGTGCCTGCTCTCCCTAGAGGAGTCTGGGGCCCTCCAGGCTGCACTGCACCCCCTTGTCAGGAAGTGCCCATCAAGTCTAGCTGAAGTCCCTTCTTCAGTATCAGCTCTGGTTTGGGGTTGAAGGAGCCCCTTTCTTCCGGAAGGTGGTGGTGGCTGTAGCTTCTGCTCTCTGGGGACCTTGGCTGAGTGAGGACAGACTGGCCTCAGGGTGTCCCAGCTGAGGGAAGACAAAGCCCTGCCTTTGGGCCCTGGTCTGGAGAGCAAGGAAAGAGTCACATGCTCCCCAGGCCAGATGCACGAATCATCCCTTGAGCTTGGGAGTTGGAGACCAGTCTGGGAAAATAGCGAGACCTCGTCTCTACTGAAAATCAAAAAATTAGTCAGGTGTAGTGGTGTGAACCTTTAGTCCCAGCTACTCAGGAGGCTGAGGCAGGCAGATCTCTTGAGCCTGGGAGAATGATGCTGCAGTGAGCTATGACTGCACCACTGCATTCCAACATGGGCAACAGAGCAAGACCCTGTCTCAAAAGAAAAGAAATCAGGGAGCATGCTGGTGGCTGGGCAGTCCCCAGACACTGGCGGGGCTCAGTCTGGGGTGGACGCTGGAGAGAGAGGGAAGGAAGAAAGCTCTGGAGGAAGGAGGGGGCGAGGCCTGGATCTTCATTTACCTTGGCCTTGGTGGGTAGTTGGGGGTGGGGAGGGGTCCTCTTCTCACACAGACTGCTTCCTACTGGATAATCAAGCCTTAAAAACAGGAACAAAAAACTAACTAAAACCCTAAAATGCATGTGCTGAGCGCCTGTGATGTTCCAGGTCTGTAGAACCATCTTCACTGCTGAGGAAATGGTCCTGTGCTCCCGTGGGACCCCTCTCCAGACCTGGTTTTTCTCCCACCTTTCTCTCCCAAGCTCCATACCTCCTCCATCTCTTCAGATCCCCCACCCCACCCTCCTGCCCACTTCTGAGAGCTGGGCCTTGCCTCTTCTTCCCAGAGCAGCCCCCAGTGAGCAGGGGCTGTCAGCCTCCTCCCTTCCTGCAGCTTCCTCCCACCTCCATGCCTGCCTGTCCCAGTGGAAGCTGAAGGGGTCCTTCCTACTCATCACCAGCTCCTCCCTGGCTCTGGCGCCCAGCCTCCCAGTCCTTAGGGACTTCGTTTCACTGATCACTCCCTCTGTCTCCCTGCATCTTCAACTCCATCTTCTTGATCTACTGGCTCCTTCCACTCTGGCTCTCTCATCTTAAAAGAAAAAAAAAAGATTCCCTGTGCCCTGCCACCTTCTCCAGCTATGATCTCCGATCTCTTCTTTGCAGTCAAGTATCTTCAAACAGTTAAATCTATACTCACTGTCTCTACCTCCTCACTACCCCTCCCCCTCCTCACTTTATCTGGGCCTGCTCTGATCTTCCTGTCCTGAGAGAAGGCTGCCCTTGCCAAGGGGCCTGGTGACCAATGTGTCACCAAATCCAGGGGACATTTTTCACGCCTTATCTCACTTGACCTCTTGGCAGCATTTGACACTGTTGTCCACTCCTGCTTTGAAACATGTTCTTCACGTGGCCTCTCTGACACTTCTCTCTTCTGCTTTCCTTCCCAGCTCTCTGCCTATCCCTCCCAGTCTGCGTAGAGGGCCGCTGTTCCTGCTGCACCGCTGGGGCTCCATCAGGTCCTCCTCTAACTTTGTCACATGCTCTCTGGACTATCTCAGCTGCTCCTGTGACCTCAGTCACCACCTCTACCCTGGTGTCCCCCAAATCTGCATTTCCAGCCAGGTCTCTCTCTGCATACTCATGGGTGTCTGCTCAGTGCCCATAGCCCTCTCTCTCTCAACATGTTCACCACCCGACCCCTGCTCCTCTACCGGGGTCTCCCCTCTCCCGTGAGGGGACTCATGGCACCTCCATCCATCCGATGCCCAAATCAGAAATAGAGAAGTTGTTTCTCCCTCGTGGTTCCTATTTCCAGTTAATCACTAAGTCCTACTTCCCGCCGTATTCTCCAGTCCATCCACCCCTCTTCCCTGCGGCCACCATCCCGGGCCAGGCTACAGTCATCTCTTGTCTGAGGTACTGTGGAGCCTTCTTGGTCTTTCTGCTGGGTCTCATCTCCTTTGATCTATGCTGTGTACTGCCCCGAGTGGTGGCCCTGAGACACAAATTGGACTGTGTCATTTCCTTTCTTAGAACTCCACAGTTGGCGGGGCGTGGCAGCTCATAATCCCAGGACTTTGGGAGGCCAGGGTGGGTGGATCACTTGCTGAGGTCAGGAGTTTAAGACCAACCTGGCCAACATGGTGAAACCCCATCTCTACTAAAAATACAAAAATTAGCCGGGTGTGGTGGTGGGCTCCTGTAATCCCACCTACTCAGGAGACTGAGGCAGGAGAATCGCTTGAACCCGAGAGGATGAGGTTGCGGTGAGCTGACACCACTGCATTCCAGCCTGGGCAACAGAGTGAGGCTCCATCAAAAAACAAAAAACCAAAAAGAACTCCACAATGACTCCCCATTGCCTTTGGGACCATGTTCACAGTGCCTGACGGTGCCACTCAAGGCCCCTGGATCTGGCCCTCTCTGGTTTTCCCACTGCCCCCTTCACTTTAGGCTGCACCATCCAGAACTGCTGCTGGCTGCTCTGGGCTGCTTCGGCTGCCTCGATGGCCACATTCCCACTGCTTGCACATCCCGCTTCCTCTGCCTGGGGCACCCCACCCCGTCCAGCTACCTCCTCCAAGAAGTCATCACTGATCCCTCCACTTTGGTTGTGTAGAAGGCTTCTTGGGACTCTCCCAAACCCCCTGAGTACACTGTCATGGCCTCGCCCATCCCATCACCACTGTGTATGTTCTGTGTTGTTAATTCCTTGGGACCTGGATTATTCGTTTCTGGTTTTACAATAAACCTGGCTGAGTGTAGATGATAATTAATGTGTCTGAAGTGAATATAGCCCAGAGGGGTCAGGTGACAACCTCTTTTCTGCTGTGAGATTCCCTACCATCTCCCCTATCCCCGTCATATCCCCATCTCTCTGGCCTGGCCTACCAGCAGCTGTCCTTCCAGGGACATGTTGGACATGTCGAGAGAGAGAGAGAGAGAGAGAGAGAGAGAGAGAGCGCCATGGACACTGGGCAAACGCACAGTGGGTATGAAGAGACAGACCCGAGCTGCATCCAGGGGCATCCCCAGAGAATCTGGAGCTAAGCTGATGGCCGATCCTCTCCCTTCCACCCTGCTGCTGGAGAGTCACCAAGCTACAGGGGCCTTAACCATCACTGAGTTGTCCCTGACCTTTATGTGTGTTTCAGACAGGGAAATTGAGGCCCAGAGCTTTAGGAGGGCCTGGTGTTCCAACCGGTCTTGTGGTCGGGTCCTGCTTTTATGACTTTGGACAAGTTGATATACTTTTCTTCTCTCATTTGAATAGCAGCTTTATTGAGATATAATTCATATACGGTAAAAGTCCTTTTAAAGTGTTAAGTTCAGTGGTTTTTAGTATATTCAGAGAGCTCTGCAGCCACCATTGGATACCCCTCTGAGCCGCCCTCTCCTTACCAGGGTGATTATGGTACGGTTCCATGGGGTTATTGTGAGAACCGATTAAGGCATCGCACGCAGAGGGCTTGGCACGGTGCCTGGCCAATAGGAAGCCCTTGGCCAGCAGGAGCAGTTAGGGTTATTACTTCAGGTCACAGCATGATAGCCACCTTCCCAGCAGAGCTTTCCCCCTCCTCCTGCCTTGTGGCAGCTTCTGGGCAGTGACTTGAGGAGGTATAAACGGGGAGAAGGTGGTGACTGCAGTTGTTTAAAAAGCCCTGAGCTGGCTAATAATTGAGTCAGCTGCAACCACTCCCATCAGCTAAACCAGTGATTCTCGAAGTGCGGTCCCCAAAGCAGCGGCAATAGTATCATCAGGGACCTTCCTAGAAACGCAGATTCTCCACTTCAAACTGACTGAATCAGATACTGTAGGAATAGGGCCCAGAAATCGGTATTTTACAAGCCCTCCAGGTAACTCTGACACCCACCATAGTGTGAAAACCACAAATCTCTGCAAACCATTCACTTTTTCATCTCTAATTCTCATGCTCCCTCCTGAACAAGTGGGATAGTCATGGGATAGGGAGAAGAGGGATGTGGAGAGGAATGGTTATATAAGCCTTGTGATCAGCCCAGCCAGGGAGGGCCAGCCAGGAAACACCTGCCTGTCCCATTCTGCCTCCTGGCCTGGGCAAGGGAGAAAGAACATGGGCCACAAATTGCAGTCAGACATGCTGGGCAAAAATGCTCTAGAAAGTGGCTGCTAGTCTGGCCTGTCTGCTGGGGAGACTAGAGAGGGCCCAGGCCAGCCAGCATGTTTCATCTGTATTTGTATAGATGGAGAAACTGAGGTCCCAGAGGGGGCCAGAGAGAATCCTTAGACAGTCCTTTGTTGGATGAATGAAGCCACACCCTTGTTCTGGCAGGCACAACAAGACCCCAGCTCAGGGTCTCCTTCACCTTGTCTCCTCCAATCCTGACCTCCAGATACTGATCTCTCTTCTGCTGTCCCTGTGTGAGGAAACTGCCCCCCACCCCGCCCCCAGGAAGGCCAAGGCAGCTTGAGGGTCAGCCTGAGCTGGGGTTCTAGCTGCAGCTCTGCCACTGATTCACTGTGTGATCCTGAGCAGATCTGTCCCTCTCTGAGCCCTATTTCCTCATCTGGAAGATACAGATAATTATTCAGGTGCTTGGAACACAGGATCTTTTCTTTTTTTGAGAGACAGGTTCTGGCTCTGTCCCCCAGGCTAGAATGCAATGGTGAGATCACAGCTCACTGTAGCCTCAACTTCCCTGACTCAAGCGATCCTCCTACCTCAGCCTCCTGAGTGGCTGGGACCACTCACAACCATGCCCAGCTAATTTTTGTTTTGATTTTTTTGTAGAGACAGCATCTCACAATGTTGCCTGGGCTGGCCTTGATCTGCTGGACTCAAGCAATCCTCCCATCTTGGCCTCCCAAATGTTGGGATTACAGGGGTGAGCCACTGCACCTGGCCCCAAGATGTTTTCTGTCAGTCCAAGTACATGCCTTCAAATGTAATGAGAGTATCAAGGGTATAAAAACTCTCAGCCAGTGGGTTAAAGCGGGGGCTTTTTAATCAGTGTTCGCCATATGGAGATGGTCAAGGTCAGAGGCATGCCTTCTTAGGAAAGACGTGGGGCATCCGAAAGAGTCAGGGATGGGTGTGCATTGGGGGCCTCTTCAGTGGGTACAAACTGTAGGCTTTGGTTTGGTGACATGGTGTTTCGATGTTTGGTTAGAGTGAATTCCTGCTATTCATTTACTTAGTCTTTCAATAGTGCTGTGAAATCAGTCAGAGTAAGGAGCAAGAGGGTGGAGATAAGGCTATTCTTTCAGAGAGGGGGATGGCTGGGGAGGCCTCTTCAAGGAAGCGGCATTCGAACAGACCTGGATGAGGCAGAGGAAAGAGCAAAGCAGGTTCAGAGCCTGGAGGTGGAAATATGTTAGCTGTGTTCCAGGACTGACAAGGAGGCCAGAATAAGTGGGGTACAGAGAGCCAGCTGGAGAGTGCAGAGGTCAAGTTCGGAGGCGGGGTTGGAGACACAGACTTCACAGGGCCTTGCTGGGGGTGCCAAGGAGTAGGACTTTCCTTCTCTAGGTGTGATGGAAGGCCAAGGAGAGTTTTGTGGAGAGCAATGGTCTCCAGCTGTGCATTGTGGGAAGATCCCTCTGGCTGCTTTGAAGAGAGTGGTCACATTCAGGCACAGCGGAGGCAGGGAGGCCAGGTGGCAGCTTCGTTGGGATGGCATGACCTGGCCTGCCCGGGGATAGATTCTGAAGGTAGAGCCAGTGGAATCTGCTCAGAAGGAGATGTGCAGGGTGAGGGAAAGGAAGACTCAAGGAGCCTGAGCCTTGGGGGAGCCGTGGTGCCGCTATTGAGATGGGCAGGCTGGAGGTGAGGAAGACGTGTGGACAAACTGAGAGCTGGTGTTTGGAGGTGCTGGGTTTGAGAGGCCACCAGGCATCCAAGAAGCGTCACTGAGCAGGCCATTTGGATGCCCGGGAGAGGCTGCCACACCCTCACACCTGCTAAATGGCAGAGGTGACTGTGGTAAAGGGGTGGGGCAGGATTCAAAGTGGGCTTTTCCTGTTTGTATCATTAAGGAAATGCATTTCAAATGTTATGTTAGTTTGTTGTTACCCAAACAAGCCACATTCATTCTAAAAAAACATATTAGGAAATAAAGCCTGGGCGAGTGGCTCATGCTCCCAGCTCTGGGAGGCAGAGGCATGGAGACTAGGAGTTTGAGAACAGCCTGACCAACATAGTTTGATCCCATCTCTACAAAAAATTTAAAAATTAGTGGGTGTGGTGGCCTGTGCCTGGGGTCTCAGCTGCTCAGTTGGCTTCAGCTCAGGAGGTCAAGGCTGAAGTGAGCTGTGAACATGCCACTGCACTCCAGCCTGGGTGACAGAGTGAGACCCAGTCTCAAAAAACAAACAAAAAAGTTAGGAAATACAGATAAGCAGAAAGCAAAACAAAAGTCGAATCACTTAATTTTGCCACCCATAGATAAGCCTTACCAACTCTAGGTGTGTGTGTGAAAACCATCTCTATTTCAAACATTGGAATCACATTGCCGTTAAGGTTTTATAATCTGCTTTTTTTTTTTTTTTAAGTTACCTATTGTGAAGTGGAAATTTTATAGATGTGTAAATACTGACATGGCAGGAAAAGTGTTAATGATGGCCAGGCACAGTGGTTCACGCCTGTAATTCCAGCACTTTGGGAGGCCAAGGTGGGAGATCATGAGGTCAGGAGATCAAGACCATCCTGGCCAACATGGTGAAACCTTGTCTCTACTAAAAATACAAAAATTAGCTGGGCGTGGTGGCACACACCTGTAGTCCCAGCTACTCGGGAGGCTGAGGGAGGAGAATCGCTTGAACCTGGGAGGTGGAGGTTGCAGTCAGCCAAGATTGTGCCACTGCACACCAGCCTGGCAACAGAGCAAGACTCCGTCTCAAAAAAAGAAAAGAAAAGTGTTAATGAAATGCTCAGGAAGAAGGCCCCAGAGTGGCCCACTGCTGCCTGAAGTTCTGAGGTCAGCCGAGCAATGGGACTGGAGGGTGCCTGTCAAGGCCGGAGTAAAGGCTCATGAAGTCCTGACTGTGGCCATTCCCGGAGGAAGGGGCTGCATGAGATGACCTCATGGAGGGCCCTTCTGGTCCCACACTCTGCTTCAGCCGCAGTCCCGATGCAGGTGCATGTGGCCACTGCCCTTTTTTTTATTAATTATTGAACAGGAGGAGCTGGTGCTCTTTTCTTCTGCTCTCCCATGTTCTGTGTTTTTGCTGACTCAGCTCTGGGCTGGAAATGGCCGAGGAATAAGCTCTTCTCTAACTCATTCACTCAAAACACTTTACCGACATCTGCCACCTACCTTCTCAACCCAGGGGCATTTGGTGGCATACACTTGTCCCCAGAAAGGTCAGGAGCTCATGTCCAGGAGGTGTAAGTGGGTCAGGGCCAAGCCATGCCCTTTGCATGACTTCCTCCCATAGCCCTCACTTCACAGATAAGGAGATGGCTCAGAGAAGGCAGGTGACATTCCCAAAACCACACACACAAGCAGGACTGGGTGTGTGTGGTTTTGGGAATGTCAAACTTAGGTCTCATTGACCTCAAGCTGCTGCCCTTAAGGTCACCATGAAACATGAATATAAATAAAACCACGTAGAAAGTGACTTGGGCCACACACAGGGAGGCAGGCATCAGGAGCTGGCAGTTCTGAAGGAGGGATAGTGGGGTGGGGGAATCAAGAGACTGCAGAGCATGTAGCATTTGTGTTTCTGTAGGCGTGGAGGGTGAGCAGAGTCTCGCAGGCGCAGATGTGAGGCGTTCTGTGCAGCATGCAGGGTGCTAGCAATGGTGCAGAGCGGGGGAGACTGGGGACATATGGGAAGGCTGGCGGGCCAGTACACAGGGATGTATTTCCAGAGAAGCCCATTCCCTCCAAAGTCTCCTCCAGGGCACGTGCATTTTCAGCACAACCCCATCCCAAAGAGGGGTGCTCCTGAAGGCCACCTCATTCGCCTCTGCTGTGTCTGCAGTGCGCGTCCTCTCACCCCGCTCTCCCTCACCCATCCACATACCGCCAAGGCCACCAGCTCCTTTCCTCATGCCCTTGGTCCTCTTCCCATCCGATAGGAAGTTGGGAACCCTGGCTCTAATCTCGGCTCTGCCCTGGGCACACTGGGTGACAAAGGGTGGGTCCTTTTTCCTCTTCGAACCTGTTTCCTCATGGTACAATGGGGGATGAGGGAAATACTGGATGAGCTAGGGTCTAAGGTTCCTTCCATTTCTAAGCATCTGGTTCTGGGCCACTCCGTAGTTTCACACTGTCTGCAGGAGAGTTCCTGGCCTCGATGGCCCAGCTCCACACTGCCCAATTCCCTCCCTACATCCTCTCTGCTGCGTTCTTCCCTCTCTACCTGTCCTCCCTGATCCTCTTTCCTTTTCTAGCTGTCTTGTTACTTAATTCCACGAAGGCAGGGGCAGTTGTCCCCATTCTGCAGATGAAGCCAGTCTCCTGCTCCTTTGGAGTGCATAAGAAAGAAAGTCCCTCCTTCATCCACTGACCTTCCCTGAGCCCCAGGCTGACATCTGGTGCACTTTTCCCAAGGCATCTTAAGACCAAGCTGGGTCTGAGGCCACTGTGTGTGGGTGGCTGAGCCTGGAGGAACCCTGAGCTAGTCTATTTCCACTGCCAGCCCAGACAGACCTGCAACTCACAGCAGAGTGACTACCTCTCTGAGTTGCAGCCTGCAGCAGGGGGCAGTTGAGACAGTTGTGAGATCTGGTAGCTTGAGGCTTGGGGGCTGTGGCCTTTGGTGCCCAGCACAGGGCCGTAAT
The DNA here is from genome assembly GCF_001604975.1 of Cebus imitator. NCBI lineage: Eukaryota > Metazoa > Chordata > Mammalia > Primates > Cebidae > Cebus > Cebus imitator. The sequence goes on along the minus strand of NW_016107451.1, from coordinate 5,019,907 downwards.
TCCAGGAAATTCTGATTCTGATTTCCAAATAATTCTCTGAAAATAATGCTTATCTCCTCTTCTGCTCTGCAGCCCCCTGCCAGAGACACCCTTGACTGTCCTGTCCCTCCAACAATCTAACCCTCTCCTTCATGCTGCAATTGCAGATTTTTGCTGGTCTTCAGCTGCCTGGTGCTGTCTGTGCTGTCCACTATCCAGGAGCATCAGGAACTTGCCAACGAGTGTCTCCTCATCTTGGTAAGTGCTGGGAGCCCCGGACTGAGGGGGAGCTGTGTGAGGTAGCACCTCTGGGCTGAGGGCTGAAGGTGGAGAGAGTCATACCATGGCTCAGAGAGCAGCTTGCTGTGCTGTGTTCCCTCAGCTGTGGCTGCCCCTCTCTGGGCATCATCCCCACTTTATAGCAAGTGTTGGGAGATCTCCTGCCTCTATACAAGGGCTTATGATGGGTCAGGAATAGAAATGAGTAGGCTCCATCCCTTCTCAGGACAAAATCTGCAAATTCCACATGTGGATTTTAGTTCAGTTTTTGCCTAAACACAAAACACCAAACGAAGCCCCTCAGAGGGAGACAGCTGACAGCCAGCCACCCCTTAAGTCACTGGGTCAGAATTAGGGAGTCTGAGACGGCTGGGAGGGGGAGGGCAGATTGAGAAGCAGAATAATCCGATCAGCTCTTGGGGGCGAGAAGGGGAGTACACACTTGGGCTTTTAGTCTTGGAGGGGGCGGAAGGGGCCACCTGCCCTCGGAATCCTCCTCAAGTCAAGGAATCTCCAGGAGAGGGGTCCAAGGAAGCCCTGGTCCACTAACCCAGGGACTCCTGGCTGGGTCCGCGCTGTGACCTGGGCCTCGGTTGTGGAGAATAGGGACCGGAACTCAAGTCCCTGGTCCCACAGGAATTCGTGATGATCGTGGTGTTCGGCCTGGAGTACATCGTCCGGGTCTGGTCCGCCGGATGTTGCTGCCGCTACCGAGGATGGCAGGGCCGCTTCCGCTTCGCCAGAAAGCCCTTCTGTGTCATCGGTAATGAGGCGCGCCCCGCCCGACCAGACCCCTGACCCCAGGAGCGAGGGTATCACCCTGACCCCAGTCTTGACTCTGATCCTGGCAACCGGCACAGATTCAATGGACCCTCCCCATCCCTCCCCAGCCCCCTGTCACGGCCCTAGAAATGCCAGTCTCCGGGTCCGTGCTCTGGGTGGGCTGGCTGTGACCTCGCCGCCCCCCGCCCCTGCAGACTTCATCGTGTTCGTGGCCTCGGTGGCCGTCATCGCCGCGGGCACCCAGGGCAACATCTTTGCCACGTCCGCGCTGCGCAGCATGCGATTCCTGCAGATTCTGCGCATGGTGCGCATGGACCGCCGCGGCGGCACCTGGAAGCTGCTGGGCTCCGTGGTCTACGCGCACAGCAAGGTGAGGCCTGCGGGCCCCGCGCGGAGGCCCGAGGGCATGTCTGGGGCACGAGCACAGAGGGCAGAGCGGAGAGGGCCGGGGGAAACGGGGGACGCCGGGCGAGGCCTGTAGGGCTGTCTTGGTGCCGGGAAGGGGTGGGGCCTGCGGGGATTGGGGGCCGAGCAGGAGGCGGGGTCTCAGGGCGTGGGGCGAGGTGGTCTCGGAGTTAGGCAGGGGCGGGCCTAGGAATCCGGACCAGACCAGGGGGCGGGACCGGAGAGGCGGGGCTTGAGGGTTTTTTCTAGAAGCTTCTGGGTTTGGAGGGACCACTCCTACCGCCGAGTGGACAGCTGAGGTGGGGCCTGAAGGTGGGGCTGGAGCGGAGCTGAGGGTGGCCCCAGATGGAAGCCTGAATTTGGGGCTTTGGGGGCGGGGGCAAGGTGGGGCGGAGTGCTGGAGGCCTGAGCCTGGAACCCAGAGACTCAAGGCAGGCGGGTGGAAATGGGGTCGGGGTAGGGGGAGTGCTGGCTGTTTTGCAAAGGCGTGTCAGGGTTGCCCTGATGGGACGAGGTGAAAAAGAAAAGTGAACCTGGGACTCCGGGAGATGGGGGACCTTTATCCCCTTACAGTGTGGGAACCCCCACATCTGCCAGGCAGGCACAGCGTTCCTCACGGCGCCCCTCTGCCTCCCCATAGGAGCTGATCACCGCCTGGTACATCGGGTTCCTGGTGCTCATTTTCGCCTCCTTCCTGGTCTACCTGGCGGAGAAGGACGCCAACTCTGACTTCTCCTCCTATGCCGACTCACTCTGGTGGGGGACGGTGCGTGAGGTTCTTTGCAGGGCTGCCCTTCTCCCTGGGACTCTCCCTGGGAACTTCCTAAGGTCTGCCCATTGTGACTCTTGACTCAAGGTTGAGCGGGCCTGCCCCTGCCACTCACTAGAACCGGGGCTCCCCATGAGACCAGCCCCAATGCTAACCCCCAACCTGCTCTGGCTAACCTGCCTCTGTCCCCCCACATCAAGCCCTTGTGACTGTACCCCTTTCCCCTGACCAGTCCATAAGAGGGGGAATCCATCTATGACCCTAACCAGCCCCCACGGGGGACCACGGACCCCTTCACTCATGATCAGGCTCCTACCTGCCTGTACCCCCAACAAGCTGTAGGTGGCCCCCATGACCAGTCCTGCCAGTAATCTGTTTGTGTCTCCAGATTACATTGACAACCATCGGCTATGGTGACAAGACACCACACACATGGCTGGGCAGGGTCCTAGCTGCTGGCTTCGCCTTACTGGGCATCTCTTTCTTTGCCCTGCCTGCTGTGAGTTGCCTCCTGCTCAGTTGGTGGGGGAGGCTGAGGGTGGGACCTCCTCAGCCCCTGTCACATATTTGCCTGGGCAGCCCAGGGCACCTCAGAGGGGCAGGGATGGGGACACCCTTGCAGCCTCTTATTGCCCCACCACTGCCACCACATTTCCCAACCATGCCCTATCCTTCTAGGGCATCCTAGGCTCCGGCTTTGCCCTGAAGGTCCAGGAGCAGCACCGGCAGAAGCACTTTGAGAAGCGGAGGATGCCGGCAGCCAACCTCATTCAGGTACAAGATGCCTAGGGAGAAGCCCCAGGAGCAGGGCCGTGTGACTGCACTGGTGTGTCAACCCTGTGTGCTGACCCATGTCCCCAGCCCAACTGTGACTCCACTTTGAAGCTCAAAGGGGCTATGTGACTTTCCTGAGGCTACATGCCAAGTCACACACAGAACCAGGATGCTCACTGACAGTGCCAGAAACTTTCTCCTGCACCAAATGCCTGGTTTAGGGGTACCCAGAGCTGCCCTATTGCCCAACTCCAGCCCAACTTCACAGGGCCTTGGGAGGGGCAGAGCCCAGACAGGAGGCCTCCGGTGGAGACCCATTGCTGCCCCCAGTCAGCTGTGCAGCAGTAAGCCTGCCCCACTTCCAGCACATTCATTCATTCATTCATTCCGCAATCACTCACACAAATGAAGAGAAGATAGTCCAGACTGGGCTTTTAGGAACCTCAACTTTTAGTAGATGGGTGGGTCAGCAAAGTTGAACTGGTCTAGGAGACAGAGAAGGAACAGCCAGAAGGGTGAGTAGGAAGCCAGGAGTGTGTGGTCTCAGTTTCCCTCTGTGTCATGGCATGTTCTGACTGTGTGTGGGCTGAGGCCAGGGCTCTGATTTTCTGTGACCCTGGGACTAGGCCTTGGCTTTTTGCTAGTCAGGGGTGTGTATAAGAGAATTCCTTACAGGAAGTGGTTCAGGGAATACTGGCCCAGCCCTGCTCTGCCTGTTCTCCAGCATGTCACCCTCTGAGACCCAAACCCAAGCCTCACTCAACCCCTCCTTATCTCTCCTCCCCAGGGTAGAAACCTCCTCCCTGACCCTGCTATCTCCAGCCACCAGCTCAGCCTTTTCTTCTTAGCGTCCCTTGGGGCACAATGGCCAAGTCCCCTGGGAACTGGCCTTCTGAGGGGCATTGTAGGGGCAGGCGGCTGGCACTATCCATGCCGAGAGACAGCTGGTATTGTGGTGCCCATAATTAATGAGACAGCTCTGGCAGCTGCTCCCCATCCCATGCCAGGGACCTAGGCAAGCAGGAAGTAAAAATATTCCTGTCTTAGGAGGGTGCCTGGCTGATTAGGTCAGCGGTGGCAACCCCTTAAGGACAAGAGGCATCCAAGGAAGGGAGGCATCCAGGGCCCAGCTCTGCCTTGTCGTGCCTAGCAGCCTCCATGCCTCCCTGCTCTTGCTGATGGCCACACTCACAGTCCCCGCAACGCCCAGCTCTTCCTACGTGGAGGGAGAGGGCCAGCCTTTCCTCCTGTCTGACATTTATCCCTCCTGCTGCAGAGGAAGCCCTGCAAGCCCATGGATGCTGAGGGGTTGGCATGTAATGCTTTTCCTCCCCTCTGAGTCCTTAGTATTCCCATGGGCGGTGACAGGCAGCTGGGAAAGATGGAGTGGCATTGTTAATAATAATGGCATTCCGAAAACATTCACAAAACACTTGCATGTGCCAGACACTATGTTTGCACTGAGGATACAGCGGTAACCAAGACACAGCTTACATCTAGGGGGAGAGAAAGATATCAATCAAATACACAATGAATAGGTATTTATCAAATATGATAAGGAGAATAATAGGAGTATTTAACAGAGGAACCTGGCATGAAGTGCCTAGTATATGCCAGACACTGAGCTTGGCATTTAATATACAACTGTTCATTTAATCCCCACAACACTTTGCTAGGCAAGTGGTATTACATGCATTTTACAGGTGAAGAAACTGAGGTTCTGAAGCTTTACTTAATTTGTCCTCTCTAATAAGGGGTGGAACTAGGATTAGAAATCCACGTCTGCATGTCAACAAAGCTTCAGCTCTTAACCTCTCTGCTCTAAGTCCCCTGGCTCTGACATTGATCTGTTTAGTCTCGGAAAAGTCATTTCTCTCTAGGCCTTGCTTTCTTGGCTGCCCCTGTCGGTGGCTGTGGAATTGGAACAGGCCTCTGGCTCTGGGTAACCCACAACTGGACCAAGGACTGGGTTCTTTCAGGGAGAGGGCTGGTGGAGACTGAGAGGCCTCACTGACGCCCCATCCCTCACGTCCCTCATACCACCAGGCTGCATGGCGCCTGTACTCCACCGATACAAGCCGGGCCTACCTGACAGCCACCTGGTACTACTATGACAGTATCCTCCCATCCTTCAGGTAGGTCCTGCTGGGGGTGGGGGTGGGTGGGGGGCTGGCAGCAATGCCCTTTGAGGACAAGTGGCTAAGACTCAGCCCTGGAGGGTGGAAAGGGGGTGATGGCTCCCAGGGGAGCACCTTGGGCTGGCTCTGCAGATCCTACATAATTCAGAGCCTGGAGTGTCCTTTACTCCACTCTGCTACGCCCAGGCAAGGGGTGAGCACTGGACATAGTGCATTGGTGAAGCCCCGCCCCATGGCTGAGCCCCGGCTCCTGGAGTGCCGGAAGTCCACATGCTCACCCATAGGTGATGCCACCTAGGGCAGTGATACAGCTCGTCTTCCCTCTGTCCTGAGTGGGGGACAGAGTTAGTGGATATTGCAGCTGGTTGGAAAAAGTATGGGATGGGCAGAAACATGTGTTCCAGACTTAGGTGCATGCTCCCACCCTGAGCCCCCATGTGGGAATATGTGCCCACTTTTACTATGCCAGTCAGCAGCCTCAGCGCCCAGAAGTGGGTCTGCCCCACTGGCCCCCGGCCAGGCTAAAACTGCATGGGGGTGGCATTACTCGAGGGATTATTAATAACATCACAAAGGTGAGTGTGGCCGGGTGCCTGGCTAGGCCCTCAGGCAGGAATGAAGACCATGGAGGCCAGCTCAGTCCCGCAGGCAGGCGGGCATCAAGCGTGCGGCTGGGCCAGGATGCTGTGCTCAGCGCTTCTGCGGGTGCCTTTTTTGCCTCATTAGTTTTCCAGGAGCAGCTGTTGCATGATCCCACTCGCCCCTGCACCTGGCTTCCCCGTGCTGGCACTTTCCCAGCCCTAGGGGCTTCCCAGGGGAGAAGCAGGAGAGAAGGGCTGGGAAGAGAAGGGGCTCCCAGCATCACACTAGTGCCCCCACATCTCTCCACCTGGCAAAGGCAAGGTCCTACCTCAGAGTGGGAAGGTGACTAGATTAGAAGAGGCCTTTTCAGGAGTAGCTCTGCGGACTCAAGACCAGGCATTTGAGAGCAGGGTAGGGTTGCTTTGTCAGAAATATGATGCATATGAGGGAAGATCTGGGGTTGGGCGTGGTTGGGTGGTCTAGGACCTCTGCTCAGAGGAACAGAGACTAGTCTGGAGATTCTGGATCCACTAGGCATCTGTTCCTTGGATCTCTGTTTGCTCATCCATACAATGGGAGGGCAGGCAGAAGAGAGGGAAGATACCCTCCTTGGCTCATGGCAGCAGGAAATGGCCTGGAGAGTTAGGAGGAAGCCACATTCCTGAATGTGGTCTCCAAAAACCCAGTGGTAGGACTGCGTGCTGGAGGGGAAGGATGCTGGGCTAGCCCCCTGTTACACTGCCCTCCTCAGCCTCAGTCTCCCCCTAAAATCCAGAGATGTGGCCTGGGAAAGGATGTCAGGGCTGCTGCTGGCTTCTGAGCAGGCACGGCATGTCCAGGCAGTCAGCTTGGGCTGAGAGTAAGCTCCTTGTGGGGCTGCCCTTGAGCTGTGCCAGCCTTCACATCCATGCCTGGCGTCCCTGGGGATTTCCCGGGGTAGAAAGGGAGTGGGGAAGGCCAATCTCCCACTGTCCACCCTGTCCTGTTCTGGCTGGGCTGTCAGTGAACACCTCTAGAGCAGCAGGACCTGGCAAGATCTGAGCTCAGGAGCTCCGTGCCCACTGGGTGAGGGGGGCGGTGCCAGGGCCCTGCCTGCCACTGATGGCGCCCTCTCCTGCAGAGAGCTGGCCCTCTTGTTTGAGCACGTGCAGCGGGCCCGCAATGGGGGCCTACGGCCCCTGGAGGTGCGGCGGGCGCCGGTACCCGACGGAGCACCCTCCCGTTACCCGCCCGTTGCCACCTGCCACCGGCCAGGCAGCGCCTCCTTCTGCCCTGGGGAAAGGTAGGGGCCCCGTGGGGCTGCCACCTCCTCTTGCTTCTCCTCCTCTTCTTCCATTCTCTGTTCTCATCCTCTCTCAGACCTGCCTTCAGCCACTTCGTGGGTGTCTGGGCCTGTATGGGGGACTCCTAGGCCGTCAGAGGGCCAGACAGGTACAGACTGAGGGCCTCTCTGGAGGGGCCAGACTGAAATCACCTTTTTGTCCCTTGGGGCTCTAAGGGTCTGAGTGGGAGAGATGTCCATGCCATCCTTTCCCATCACCTCCTCCGTTCATGGCATTGTCCTCTTTCTTTCTCTGTTCCCACGTCCCCTCACTCCTCCATCCCTGCACCCCCATCCCTCCTGGGAAGCTGGACAGAGGAGGAGGCCACTGGCCACAGGTGCTTACGGCTCAGGTAATCGTGGGCACCATCCTGGGGTGTGAGGGCAGGGAACCCCCTGCCCTGGCAGGTTGCTGTAGGAGGGACTTGGTACTGAACTTGCCTCTCAGGAACGAGATGCCAGCTGGAAAGAGAGCTCTGTGCCTGAGACCTCTGTAGGGTCTGCGTAAACTCAGTCAGTGACGAATGTTCTTTCCTGTGCAGCCCTTGTCTTCAATGTTGCTAATCCCAGAGGGTCCTCTTGGGGTTCTTTTTCCTTCCTTACTGAGGTACACTTTGGTGCTCCCAGCCATCTCTTTCCCCTTGAACTGTATCTCCTGGAGCTTTTACATCTTGAAAGAACAAAGAACCAACAGTGCTTACCCCAACATGAACGCTTGTAAAGAGAAGAATTTCAGGAAGGATTGGATAAGGGAAGCCCGTCGACTAACGGCATGGGAAAGTGGCTGCTCTTGTGGAGGTTTAGCTTTGAGGTCAGGAGTTCAGTCCCCCTCATTCTTTTTCCCCTGTCCTTTACCCATCACTCTGTTTTGTCTCATCTTCACACATCATCCCTGAACCAGCCAGATGGACATCTGGCCTTTGAGCTTCAGTGTTATTCTGAGCCCCAAGCCCAGAACAAAGAATAGCAGAAGAGGTGAGCTGTTCAGTGATCAGCAGGGGAGGCATGGTGGAAGCTTGTCTCTGCCTCCTGATGCTGTGTGTCCTGGAGGAAGTCTTCAGGTCATTCTGTGTGTCCTGGCAGAAAATTGTCAGTGTTTAGGCTGATCAGTGTTCTGGGTGCTCTTGAGTTTCTGGGCTGAAAAGGCCTAGGGAGGAGTTTTGATGCAGAGGATTCAGGGAGAAGCATCCCTTCCCTGTTCTCAGTGACGGCACTTCTGGGCCAGGGGCTGAACAGGAAGTGGGTGGAGAGGGACAGTCCCTCCAGGTCTGGGCTGGAGGGAGGGGAAGCGTGACCTGACTGTCAGACCAGGCTGAGAGCTCCCTGGGGGAGTGGGGCCCCTCTCGGATTCTCTGCCCGAAAGTCCCTCATTGTTGCCTTCATCCCTACCAAACATAGTTTGCAGGTAGAAACTCAAGAGTTTTTGTATTTCCTCATTCCTGTCCAGGACCTGAGCCAGGGTCCTCTGTGCTTCAGTTCACTTTGGTCTCATCTTGATTGAATAGGAAGGCAAGGGGAATGGACATTAGCCTGGGGCCTAGCACCTGCACCCCCCACGGCTTCTTTGGTCCCTGACAGTCCTGGGGCCCAGGAACAGATTACTGCTAAGGGCTTGACTATGACTAACTCCCAGCCTCGCATCCATCTGCCCAGGAGGGGACTCGGCACATGTCTGGGACACATGGTGACGGTCATGAAGTGGCCCTTTCTCCCAGGGACCTCAGAGGGCTGAGCTATGATTTGTAGGTCAGTCACCAGGCTCAGGCCCAATGACCATATCCTTAATCGTGGCTGTCTAGATCACCAGCCAGAATACCCCCCCCCCCCACCAAATACACACACATATACACACCTGATTGGCCACACCTCTGGTGGTGCTTGGGGATGGACCTGGGCTAAACATGTTCACAGGAAGTGGCCTGGCACTAAAGTGGGGGCATTGCCAGGGCCAGCACCTCTCCCTTTAGGGTTTTGCAATGAGTTTCTCAAACCATGGTCTCCAGACCTCCCGTGTCAGGATCCCTTGGGGTGTTTTTTCAAAATGCAGATACCTGGACCTTCCTCCAAGCCCACAGGATCAGAATCTCTGGAGAAGAGACACAGCCTTCTGCATATGTAACACGGTCCCCACGGGATCCTTATGCAAAGTGTGAGAACATCTACGTTCTGGTGATGGGGCTGGAGGATGATTTAGGTTGGGGTCCTTCTTTCCCACCAGCCACTGGAGGCCGGCCCATCCTGGCAGCTCCCCACACTCTGCCCACAGCCCCTTTCCCACTAACCTCTATTCATGTCTTGTTCTCAACCTTTCAGCCAGATGTTTAATAATAAACGGAGTTTCTTTCGGATCCACGCCAGCTGGAGACCGAGGTACCCCCTCGCCTGCTCCTCCCGTCCCCACTCCTCCTTGCCCCACACAATTAGGGGGCTGGAGAGGGGACAGGATGGGCCAAGGATAAGGTGCATGTGCCTGCCGCCTGCAGTCTGTCTTGGGTCCCCAGTGATCACCTTGCCTTTCTGGGATGCCTCTGCTAGGTCTGGGGCATGGGCCCAGGGTGGCAGGAGGGGCACTTGCAGGAGCCTTAAGGATGTGTGCTGGCTCTGCTGCTGACACTTTCTGTGATCTTGGCCAAATTGCTTCACTTCTTGGACCTCAGTTTTCCATCTGTGAAATGGGCAGATTGAACTAGAGCTCTCTAAGGGTCCTTCTCACTCTGACTTTTGCCAGGCCTTGGGCTTAGCTTTGTGTCTCCCCGCTGCCACCTGGGGACCTAGCAGATGCCTGAAGGAGCTGGGTTTGGCACCTTTGCCAACTCCAGGGCCCCAGCTCTTTTAGCTGCCTCTCCACTGCGCTCCTTCGTACTTGCCCTGTGTCAGGCCTTGCTCTGTGCACTAGGGACATGGTGATGAATATAACATCGTCCTTGGAGAGTTGCAAAGAGTAATTGCAGCTCGGTGTGATGAGGACAACACAGGGAGGAACTGGAGGGCCTGTGGAACCTGGGTCAGGCAGGCAACCCAGAGGACGCCCTAAAAGCAGTGGGTTTCAGGGAAGGCACTCCAGGCCAACGAAGCAGCGAGGACCCAAGCAAGGAGGCGAGAGGGGGCACAGCGTGGGGAAAAAAGCTGGCAGCAGCCCAGTTTGGCCCCCTGAGGTTAGGGGCAGAGCTGGGTCATGCGGAACCCAAAAGCCCAGTGTGAGCTTCACCGTGTTGCCACACCTGGCAGCCTGAGCCCATTGAGCCCTGGCTTTCCAAAGGTGCTCTTGGGGTCCTGTGGGCTGAGGGGCCTGAAGCTAGATGAGTGGCAGGGCTCCTGGCTGCCCACGTGTACTTCTGCTAAGAGGTGGAATGTCCTAGAAACGTGGGTTCCAGACCACAGTCCAGCTACTGCTCACTGTGGTATTCATGTGTCCTTGGGCAAATCACCTGACCCCTTTGCACCTCAGTTTCCTCAGATGGAAAATGCAGATAGAAATAGGGTCTGCTTCCACTTAAACTGTACCTGGCTCCAGTAAACATTGGCCTTATTTGATTTGGTATGTTTGGCAGTTAAGACCTTATTTATCTAAAAAAGAAAAAGTAGCTTGGAAATCATGGCTGTGGCAACGGGAAGACACTGGAGGGTTGAACTAAGGAGTCTCTGGGGCAGGCCTGCCACTTGGCAATCCTCCTTTGGCCATGGAGGCTGTGGACGGGAAGGACACAGCCACGGCAGAGGCCAGTGGTGGGGCATTTCCATAGTACCTGAAGAGGGGCTGTATTTAGCTTCAGAAGTGGTAGCTGCCTCTGTTCCCCCAGTGAGAGTGGCCCTGGGAGGGCAGATCATGAGTCCCTAAAGAAAGATCTTGGAATTGAGTTCGAGGGGTTGGGTACAGCTGGGCATCCTGGGCAGAGCTCGCCCTCCCCAACTGGGCAGCCATGGTCAAGTCCATCCTATCTTTCACCCAGGCACCAACAGATCCTTAGACCAGAGTTTCTTGACCTTGCCATCATTGACATTTTGGGTTAGATAATTCTTTGTAGCTAGGACTATCACATGCATGGTAGGATGTGGAGTAGCACCCCCGGCCTCTGCCTAGTAGATAGATGTCTACCTACTAGACATTGCCATATGTCCCCTGAGTGGAGGAACTTGCTCCAGTTGAGAACCATTGCTTTATACCCTGTCCTGATTGCTTGACCCAGAAAAAGAATACAGACTCTGAAGTCAGAGAAGCTGGGTTCCAATTCTTGCTCCATCTCATAGGAGCTCTGTGCCTTGGGCAAGTTGTCTCACCTCTTCCCCTATATGTAAAACAGGGATGGTAAAGGCGGCCCACCACACACAGTGGCTGAGTGAACTGACAGAGCTAAGGCAGCCTGATGGGACCCTGCATGTGCTGAGAGCCTGGGAAGGGAAAGAGCATTTTGGTGCCCACTGGGTGCCAGGTTTCCTTCTACTTCCTTTTAGCTTTCAGACTCAGAGGAGTGGATGTGAGCCACTTTCTGGGCCCTGTCCAAGGAACTGGAATCCAGGCCCACTCCTGGGAAAAAAATGCCTTCTTGCATTAAAAAGGAGCCCAGGGCCTCTGGTTGGCTGGAAACTTACAGAACCCCACAAGCCAGGTGGAAGCGTCCTCAACCATCACAGAATCAGAGCTGGAAAGGGACCTTTCAAGGCCTCTAGTGCAAGCCCTCAAACCCTTCCTCCATAAGTCCTGCTGAGTGCAAGCTCGGCCTTGCTTGCATCACTTCTTGTGACAGGGAGGTCACCCCCTTCCCCAGAACACCACTGGAGCCTTATGTGCTGGGTGCGGTGATATGGAGTCCCAGGCCCTTGGCGAAAGCGTCAGGGCCTTCTTCACCCTCCTCTCTTCCCCTTCCCCTTGGAGGAGTGGAGGACTGGAGAAGGGGTTGCACGGACTGGGCAGGGTGGAGGGTGCTTGCCAGCATGAGGGAGCCCACAGGAATGGCTCTGCAGAGGAAAGTTTGGGAGAGCCAACTCAAACTTTGATTGGAATCTTTGGGATATGTCTGTGGAGTCCTGGGCCAGTGGAGAGCATGCTGGATAGCGGGAACTGTCCCTGTCCTTCCAATATCCTCAGGGCCCCCATCCTTGACCTAACCTCTCCCCTCTGGGCAGAGGCTCCTACCCTTAAGGATGGCCCTACATCCTGGCCACCTTCCCGAAGGTGCCCCTGGTTTCGAGGTCTCTCTCACTTCGGCACTTTGGCTTTCTCCCCTCCACCCCATGCCCTGGGCATGGGAGACCCCAGTTCCCACTCAATACCGAAACCAGCATCTCTCCTCTGCTCAACCCTTGATCTGAAAGCCTCTGAGAGTAGGTGACACAGTCTCCTCCCCCAGTGCCTGCCCCACTTCAGGTCTCTAAGGCTGGCTGGTGCTCTCTTGATCTGGGGCCCCAGACATTTAGGGTGGGTTCCCCCCTGAACCTGAACCTGCTGGAGTCTCTAGTGGCAAGCCACAGCAGGGGAGGCAGCGATGACGTCACAGGGCATGGGATGGAGGACGTTTGCATAGGTCCTACCCGAACAGCCACAACATGGTCCTTGAACCTCTGGGACACAGGGTTACTCTGCCAGATCGTGATTAACCAGGGCTTGTCCTGGGGAATGAGGCCTCTCCAACTTGTCTTCCTCCAACCTTTGGGGAACGTGGTGGGGAGTTGGGTGCAGGAAGGGAGGTCTAAGTACATGTATAGACATGCACATATATGTCCACATGCACACAGACGTGTAAATGCTGTTGAACTGGGAGCTCAGTAGGCAGTGTAAGGACGTAGATCTTTAGGGGGGATCCGAGAGCACCCAGGCAGGATGTTAATCAAGGTGGGCTGAACTTAGGTAGGAGAGACCACAGAAGAACAGGTTATCAAATACAGACCCTCATTGGGAAGGCAGGCACCAGGCATGGCCTGGGCATACGTGTGGCCCAGAAGCTAGACCCATGGGGCTGAGGCCTTCGGTAGGCCATCACACTGCACACCTCCAGGGCACCATTGCATGGAAGTCTGTGTGATGGAGACACTGCCTGCACAGCTGTACAAGGCCCTAAAACCCTGACCTGACCAGTGTGGGATCTGATAGCTGCAGCAGGGAATAGAGGAAAATCTAGATTGACACATGTATGCACACACCAACATATGTATACACACTAGTGCCTGTACACCCACACTGTCACGTGTGTGCACAAGGTGTGTGTGCGTGCACACACACACCCCCTCAACTCCACACAGCCTGCCCCCATGTATAGGGAGGACTGGAGGCCTACCTCCGTGTGCACAGCCAGGTGAGCTTCCCACCCTCAGCAGTCTGTCTGTGCCCAAAGGGGTGGCTGTCCCCACCCTCCGCCCATTCACCTGGGCCAGGCCCTGCTCCCATGTCCTCCTGTCTGTGTCTCTGACTTCTCTTTTGGATTTCTCCTTCCACTCTGACATCTGTCTCCTGTGCACCCCTTATCTGTCCGGGTGATGAGGGGTGGGATGTGGGTGGTGGGGAGAGGATCTGCTCTGACTGACCCTGAATCAGCCTCTTGTAGGAGTCAGGGCCTCCCTTACCACATCTTGTCCCATCCCAAGAAGACTCCGCTTGGCGGGGAATCAAGACCTAATAGCCACCCCCAAGTCCTAAGTCAGCTTTGTGCCCACCCACCCACAACCCCAGCTCTGGCTAACTTGGCTCTCTCCCAACCTGCCTGCCCTGCTAGCAGCCGGATGGGCATCAAAGACCGCATCCGCATGGGCAGCTCCCAGCGGCGGACAGGTCCTTCCAAGCAGCATCTGGCACCTCCAACAATGCCCACCTCCCCAAGCAGCGAGCAGGTGGGTGAGGCCACCAGCCCCACCAAGGTGCAGAAGAGCTGGAGCTTCAATGACCGCGCCCGCTTCCGGGCATCTCTGCGACTCAAACCCCGCACCTCTGCTGAGGGTGAGCTCCGGAAGGCTGAGACCCATCAAGGGCTGGCTGAAGGTGGCAGGATGGGGACAGTCTGGGCTGGGAGCAGAAAGATCTGGCTCGCATCTGAGCTCTGGTACTGAGTGGCCGTCTTTGAGCACTGGTCTTCTTGCCTTTAAAATGGGTATTGTAATATTTGCTGTGCTGTAAAATGGATACCAGACTGCCTGGGAATCCCGCGCAGGGCGGCGTTTCATAGTGGTTAAGTGCATAGGCTTTGGAGCCAGGCTGCCTGGATATGAATCCTGGCTTTGTCACGTATCTTAGGCAAGTGACCTAATCTCTTTGGGCCTCATTCTCCTCATTGATAAAATGGGAACAATAATAGCATCTACTTCCTAGGGCTATCGTGATGATTAAATGAGATAATCCATGGAAGGTGAATGGAAGATTTTGGGGAATATAGTAGGTGCTCAACAGATAGCTAAACACAAATGTACTTTGGAAGGGACAGGGATGCATCCTTGACGAGCCCTGACTGTGCACTGCCCGACACTGGGTTATCTCATTTACTTCTCCCAGAGACCCTGGAAAGTAAGTTTTGTTTTTGTCCCCACGTTACGGAACACGGGACTGAGCTCTATCGGCTCATGCGTGGCAGAGCTGCTCTCTCCTCAAGTAGGTCCATTCAGCTCCAAAGCCCATGCCCTCTGCCTACCCCTCTTCACCCAGCCTAAGCTGCAAATGTAAGACTGTGCCCCTGGTGGTGTCACTTTTTCAAGTTTTGGCTCTGCTGGAGACTTAAAATATGATTTAGGCAGGAGACCGCCCCTTTCCATGCCTCAGTGTCCTCTTCAGGAAAATGAGAAGGTTGGACCAAGCCCCCGGAAGACTTCTCCCAGCCTTGACATATTTTAGGCCCCTGGGTGGGGAGAGGTGGGGTGAGTGCACAAGGGTGGGGGATGGGGACAGGGAGCCCCTTTGGCCTTGGAGGGAGGGGACCAGCCATGCTGTGTCTGCCTGTGCTGTGTCAACCCCCATGATGCTGTTGGTTGACACCTCAGAGTTTACAGAACCCCACAGACCAGTTTTTGAGGGGTGCTGCCCAGAGAGGCCTGGGCACGGCTGGTGCCCAGGACCTCCCTTCTCTGTCCTGGAAGCTGTCTGGGCTCTTGCCCCTGCTCTTGTAGGTTAAGGACAGCATCACCTCTCTGTGCAGCACAGGCACAGAGAGGCCTGAGAAGCTTCTCTCATTCAGGGAAGAATGGTTTGTTTTAAGGGCCTTCCCTAGTAGCAGAGCTGGGCCTGGGAGCCAGCTGCTTGGGTGTCTTTCTGTCTTAGCAGAAGGAGAAGACTGTACATGATTACATGTAGTGTCATCAAACCCCTTCTCTCTGGGGCTCTTTGTTCTGTAAGGTGGGACCAGTGGGGCTTCCAGGGTTTTATGCAACAACCTTGCCCTGGACTAGACCAGCTGTGCTCTAAAGCAGCTCCCACCTAGCCACCAGGCAGATGTTTACCCTGACCGGCCACCGGGGCAGACAGGCATGCAAGAGACAGGGGCTTTCCACCCTGGGGAGGGCAGAGAGACACAAGAGCCCCCAGGAAGATTCTGGGCCCTTTCTGGGCCTTGGTCTTCCTGTTGGACACTATTGGTGGTTTGGCATACAGGGGTTGGGTGGGGGGTTGGGAGTAGATGCTTCTGTAGGCCACTTGGCCCATCCCTGCCTTTTCAGAGGCCCCCTCGGAGGAAGTAGCAGAGGAGAAAAGCTACCAGTGTGAACTCACAGTGGACGACGTCATGCCTGCTGTGAAGACAGTCATCCGCTCCGTCAGGTGAGACAGAGGCCTGAGGCCAGTACCCCCACTGCTGCTCCCCATCTGGGCCTGCCATCATGGCCAGGGCTGACCTTGTGCCTGGTGTGCCAGCTGCTGCCTGCCTGGAGTGCAGGTGGGGTGGGGAGGTGGCATCTGGCTCCCAGCAGGAAGGGCCTGGCTTTGGCGGGGCAGTGGGCACGGCTGCCAATCACGGTCCCTCCTGGTCACTCCCCTCTGCCTCACCACTTCTCTCCCCTTCCTCTCTTCCTGTTCTCTGTCCCTCACCTTGTGTCAGGCTCTCTTCTCTTTATTTATTTATTTATTTATTTTTTGAGACGTAATCTTGCTCTGTCGCCCAGGCTAGAGTGCAGTGAATGGTGCAATGGCGGCTCACTGCAACCTCCGCCTCCTGGGTTCAAGCAATTCTCCTGCCTCAGCCTCCTGAGTAGCTGGGATTACAGGAGCCCGCGACCGCATCCGGCTAAGTTTTGTACTTTTAGTAGAGATGGTGTTTCACCCTGTTGGCCAGGCTAGTCTCGAACTCCTGACTTCAGGTGATCCACCCGCCTTTGATTACAGGCATGAGCCGCTGCGCCCAGCCACTTTTCTTTATACTCTCTCCATAGCTGTGTATCATCTGCCTGCCTCTCCCAGTGTCTGTTTCATGCGCCCTTTCCCTGTCTCTCTGTCTCAGTCTCATCCTCATTTTGTCCCTCTGTCTTAAACTCTCCTTGGGTGTCTTGGCCTCGGTCTGTCTGTTTCCCCCAGGACTTCCTCTAGAGCAGTGCTTTTCACAGGAAAAGCAGTTTGAGACAGTTTGAAATCAACTTAGTGAAATCAATTTAGTGGGCGCTGATCAGCATTAAAAAAACATAGAATGGAAAATATCAGTATAGCTCTTGTATTAAGGGTAAAAAAATGTTTATAAAACTTATATTCAGTTATCAGTACATATGTATGCTTGTGTGTGTATGTACTGGTTTGTGATATAAAATGTATTTCTTGACTGGGTGTGGTGGCTCATGCCTGGCCAACATGAAGCCCCATCTCTACTAAAAATACAAAAAATTAGCCAGGTGTGTTGGTGGATACCTGTAATCCCAGCTACTTGGGAGGCTGAGGCAGGAGACTTGTTTGAACCTGGGAGGCGGAGGTTGCAGTGAGCCGAGATAGTGCCATTGCACTCCAGCCTGAGCAACAGGAATGAAAATCTGTTTCAAAAAAATAAAAAAGTATTTCTTATGGTGGATCTAGGTTAAAAAAGGTTGAAATCCCCTGTTCTACTGGTTGCCTCCTTGCCTCAAAAATTAAGCAGGGACCAGGGTCTCCTGAGTCCGTGGGCCACAGCCCAGGCATGGATCTAGCCTGCAAGCCCTTTGTGTGCAGTCCTGGCCTAGTCTCCATATCCATCCTGTAGCTTCAGCCCCAGAAACCCCTCAACCTCCTAGTTTTCTGGGCTTCCCCCTCTTCCCTGGCTGATACACCTGCCCACAAGCCTTTTCTCTTTGTACTCCTTTTAAAATTAGAGTCAGGCTGGGTGTGGTAGCTCATGCCTATAATCCCAACACTTTGGGAGGCTGAGGCATGAGGATCACTTGAGGCCAGAAGTTTGAGACCAGCCTGGGCAGCATAGTGAGACCTTGTCTTTGCAAAAAAAAAAAAATTGAAAAATTGAAAAATTAGCTAGGCATGTTGGTATGCCCCTGTAGTTCCAGCTACTTGGGAGGCTAAGGTGGGAGGATGGCTTGAGTGCAGGAGTTTGAGGCTGTGGTGAGCCGTGATTGAGCCACTGTATTCCACCCCAGGTGAAAGAGTGAAACCTTAGACAAATATATAAAATCAGAGTCAGCTGGACCTGTCCACACTACCTCCCAGAGTCTGAGGCCTCTGCTCACCCCTTTTCACCCATCTGCTCTCTCCCCTCCATGTGCCCAGTGTCAGAACACAGTTCCTGAGCTGCCACCTGACCCAGGCTAGCTCTCCTTGGCCACCCCACCGACCTCTCACCCAGCATGCCCCAAACCTGCTCCTCTTCCTGGATCAGTCCCCATTTCAGGCAGTGTCACCACCTCCACTTTGTCACCCAAGCCATGGGAGTCATCCTGACCAGGAAGCCTTTCAGCCCCACCTCCTGAACTGCTCCAAGCTGTTCCGTATCTCCCCACTCCGTCCCCCAACGCTAGTTTCCCTGCCCGTGCCTCTGCCCCTCCAGGGAATTCTCCACACGGGCTGGCAGAACTGGCATGCTAAAGCAGAGTAATTGGGCTGGGAACAGCGTCTCACGCCTGTAGTCCCAGCACTTTGGAAGGCCGAGGCAGGCAGATCACTTGAGTTTGAGATCAGCTTGGGCAACACAGTGAGACCCCCCACCTCTTTAAAAAATAAAGATGAAAAGAAATAAACCAGAGTAATTGATGTGCCTGCCCCCCCCAATGTCCCAGTGCCCAATCTCTGTTAGGGATGCAGGGCTCTTCAAAGTACACCTCAGCCTCCTTCTCAAGGCTAATCTCTCTATCTTCTAATACCATGGCGTCCTGAACCCCATCCTCCATCCCGGTTGGTGGATTAACTCCTTTCTACCTGGTCCCTGTTTCTGTTACTTGGAGGTAGGGGAGGCTGGGAGGCTCAGCAGAGGCTGTTTGTGGCGGCCCAAGTAGGAGGCGTCCTGGTGCTGGACAAGGGGATAGCAAAGAGATGGAGGGGGGCCTGGGAAAGAGTTCCTGCTCCAACAGGACAGTCCCTCTGAGCCCCCTCCCCCAACAGGATTCTGAAGTTCCTGGTGGCCAAAAGGAAATTCAAGGAGACACTGCGACCGTACGACGTGAAGGACGTCATTGAGCAGTACTCAGCAGGCCACCTGGACATGCTGGGCCGAATCAAGAGCCTGCAAACTCGGTGGGTGCACTGGGCCCGACAGGAGGTAGGGGCAGGGAGGCAGCGACCCCAGCCCTGTATGAGGTCTGAGGGCCAACCCCTGAGCAACCCCCAAGGGCTCACTGATGCAGCTGAGTTTCTAGCCTGAGGAGGTCCCTGGCTTGCAGCGCAGGCCTGAGGCCGCACCCAGCACCCATCTCTAGGCTGAAAAACAACCCAACCATAGTTTCTCTGTGAGGTGGGTCCTCTGTTCAAGCCCTATTGACTGGTATGTCTTGGGGGCTGTGTTTAGAATGACTGTTTCCTTTTCCTAAAATAATCAGCCTAAAATAATTACTGATCTCCCAACTCCCAAAAGAATAAGCAAATTGTCCTCACTGCCCATCTCTTGCCTCTGGAATCCTCCCACATCCCTCCTCTAGACCCAGCATTAGGAAGACCCCTCACCCCAAGACGCACATCACCTATACCTTGCCCTTCTCCTCTTCTGGCCTGCATTTTCACTGCCCACTCATTCATGTATTCACTGGAGAAATAGCCTGTGGGCATTTACCAATTGCCAGCCTGTGGGGATATGGCGGAAAGCCCAGCAGAGTTCCCACCCTCATGGAGCGTTCATTCTAGTGAAAGGAGAACAAATGATAAATAAGTAAGACTAGAATATGTCAGATGGCGATAGATACTAAGGAGGAAAATAAGGGTTAGGCTGTTACAGTTTGCAATTTTAAATAGGTGAGAAGGTTCTAGAGGGAACAGCAAGTGCAAAGGACTTGAGAGGGGCAAGTAGCTGGAGTGTTGGCTTCAGCACAGCAGGGAGCCTGGTGTGGCTTCACTGGAGTGAGAGGCAGCAGGTGAGGTCAGAGGGCTGACAGCCCTCAGAGTATAAAGCCCTTTAGGCCGCTGCAAAGATGTTGGTGTTCATCCAGGATGAGCTGCAGGCATTGGAGGGTTTTGTGCAAAGAACTGATTAATATCTGAATTGTCTTTTAAAAGGATCACCCTGGGTGCTGTGTTGAGGATGGGCTTAGGGGAGTGAGGATAGACACAGGTAAACCGATGAGGAACCTGCTTCAGACTTCCACACATGAGACAGTGGGGACTTAGAACAGAGTGGCAGCAGCATAGGTGGGACAGGTGGTCAGATTCTAGATATATTTTTGTAGGCAACGTTGACAGGTTTTCTGATGGAGTATTAAGACAAAGAAGAGAGTCAAGGATGAAGCTAAGCTTTTTGGCTTGAGCAAGAGAAAAAATCAAGTTGCCATTTATTGACATGGAGAAGGCAATTAATGGAGCAAGTCTGGGTCAGGAGATTTGGGAGGTGCCGGGTTTGTGATGCCTTATCAGACATTCAAGTGGAACGTTGATCTGGCAGTTGGGTAGAGAAATGTGGAGTGCAGAGGAGAGGTACAGCATGGGGATGAAGATTTAGTGTCAAAAGTGTAGAGGAATTGAAAATTATGGATCTGAAGACATCACATAGTGAGTGGAGAATAGAGGTCCCAGGAATGAGCCTTGGATCCTGCAGTGTTTCCAGGTTGCAGAGACAGAGGAGGAAGTAGCAAAGGGGACCGTGAAGGAGAGGTCAGGGAGGTAGGAAAAGAACTGGGGGAGGGCAGTGTTTCAAGTGGAAGAAGGGGTGATCAGATATGTTGAGTGCTGCTAGTGAGTCAAGTGAAATGAGGACGGGAGTTGGTCAGTGGATTTAGCAACATGGCGTCATTTGGGAGCTTGACAATAGTAGTTTTGGTGAAATGGCAGGGGCGAAAGCCTGATTGGAATAGGTTGAAGCGAGACAGGGAGGAGAGGAATTGGAGGTAGAGGACAGAGATAATGCTTTCAAGAATTTTGCTGCAATGGAGAGCCGAAAAATAAGGTGAGATCAGTTTTAGCTTGTCCACCCACCTTAAAAGTCACATTCCCACGTGTCTCCACTCCTACCATCCTCTTTTCCCTTTCCCTCAATCCATTTTTTTTTTTTTTTTTCAATTGAGACAGTGTCTGGCTCTGTCGCCCAGGCTGGAGTGCAGTGGCGCAATCACAGAGCACTGCAGCCTCGCTCTCCCCAGCCCAAGTGATCTTCCGGCCTCAGCCTCCTGACCACAAGCGTGAACGACCATGTCCAGCTAACTTAAAAATATATATATTTTTGTAGAAAAGAGGGCTTGCTATGTTGCCAAATCTGTCTCGAATTCCTGGGCTCAAGTGATACCTCCCTCCCTAGCCTCCCCAAATGCTGGGATTACAGGCACGCGCCACTGCGCTGAGCCTCCCAGTCCGCCATTTCCATGCCTCTTCCACCAGGTGGTGGTTTTACTTGTCAGGTTTGTGTATGGTGCCTTTGCTTGGCCAGTAGAGAACCCCCAGAGCACTGGCCAGTCCCTTCACCGCCAGCTCGGCCTCCATTTGGCAGGGCAATGGCTCCCTCCCTCAGATTGCCTGCCCCCTCCCCCAACATGCCTTCTTCATCAGGCAACCTAGAATTCTTGAAGAAGGCGGGGGCGGCGTGTGTCCGGGCCCTCTGATGGTTGTCTTACCCATAGGGTGGACCAAATTGTGGGTCGGGGGCCTGGGGACCGGAAGGCCAGGGAGAAGGGCGACAAAGGGCCCTCCGACGCGGAGGCGGTGGATGAAATCAGCATGATGGGACGCGTGGTCAAAGTGGAGAAGCAGGTGAGTGTAGGATGGGGTGGCGGAGCTGGGGGCCTCTGTGACTCAATTGTCTGCAGCCTTGACCTTGCGGGTAGGGTGCGTTTCCCACAGCCGCAGCCCAAGCGTTCCAGGGAAGGCCTGAGAGCCCCCTGCCCTGCCCAAGCCCTGGCACCGTCCACCAGACAATCCCGTAAACGCGCCCTCTCCTGCTAAACCCCGCCCCCAGGCTGCATAAGCCCGCCCATAAGCCCTCCCATAAGCCCGCCCATAAGCCTCAGATAAGCCTACCCCTCTTCCCCCTACTCCATTTGACCCCACCTCTCAGTTGTCGGAGTAGCTTGTGGACTATCCCCACCGATCACAATAACCATCCCCCGGGTTATGCACCCTTGCCCAGCTTCGGCCCTCCCTCCAGCCAAGCTCCACCTTTCCAAGCGTGATTAGAGCTTCCCAGATAAGCCCCGCCCACTCCACCAGCTAGGCTCCGCCCCGAGACCCAAGCCCCGCCCCGGACACGCTCCCTCCCGCCCAGGCCCAGCTTCCAGGTCCAGCCTTGCCTCGCCCCCAGGTGCAGTCCATCGAGCACAAGCTGGACCTGCTGTTGGGCTTCTATTCGCGCTGCCTGCGCTCTGGCACCTCGGCCAGTCTGGGCACCGTGCAAATGCCGCTATTCGACCCCGACATCACCTCCGACTACCACAGCCCTGTGGACCACGAAGACATCTCCGTCTCCGCACAAACGCTCAGCATCTCCCGCTCGGTCAGCACCAACATGGACTGAGGGACTTCTCAGGGGCAGGGCAGCACACGGCCAGCCCCGCGGCTCGGCGCTCCGACCGCCCTCTGAGGCCTCCGGACTCCTCTCTTACTTGAACTCACTCCTCGCGGGGAGAGAGGCCACACGCAGTATTGAGCTGCCTGGGTGGGCGTGGTACCTGCTGTGGGTGCCAGCGCCCCTTCCCCACCTCAGGAGCATGAGATGCCAGGCCGCACAGAGGACAGCAGCAGCGGCTGTCCCGCGGCCTCTGGGCCCCCCAGTGCCCTGCCCACTCCACCAACGCCTGATGTAGCCCACCTGGCAGGGGCACAGCCCTGGGAGTGGGAGCGGGCGCTGGGGCCCTGGGCCCTGACCCAGCTTCCAGCTATGCAAGGTGAGGTCTTTGGCCCACCCTTCGGACTCAGCAGGGAAGCCCTCCCGCCAAGTCCCCGCCCCACTTGGGGGTGGGCCACGGTGCCCCCACAGGTACCCACAAAGCACAGGACCCTGCCAGAAGGCAGGTGGGCACCATATATGCAAACCATGTTAAATATGCAACGTTGGGAACCCCCATGGGGTCTCTCTGCCCCTCCCCCGTTGGGAGCTGGGCCCCCAGCAGTAGCTGGTCTCAGGCTGCTTGGCCACTACCCTGTCCCCATTCTTTGGCTTCTGACTCTTTCCTCTCTCAGCATGGGGCCTGTTTCTCCCCTGCCCTCTCCTAAGGGCAGTGCCTGGGCCTGTCTTCCGATTTGCAAGTGTCAGCTCCCAGGGGATCCCTCCTCCTGCTGGATGGCCACTCCCCCGCTTGGCCCTCCAGACACCTCTCATAGTCAGCACAAGTTTCTGTATCCTCCCCAAAACTCCCAGACAGTGCTTCACGGATGATCGCGCAAACATGGCCTTTTAGTTTCTCCGAGCAGGAAAAAAGCCTCTCACACTCACATACGCAATAATATGACACACTTAGAGATGTAAGGCAGAGCCACCCAGCTGGTCCTGGGCCTCTATAGCAGATGCCAGTGAACTGGCTTTGCAGGGTGATGTCCACTAAGAGGAAGCCCCCAACTCCATCTGGGCAGGAGAGGGAGCTTTGAGGTAACCCCAGAACTCCCCAGGCCTCACCTAGACCTTTACCCACTCCCCTCCTTCAAGAAGATCTCATCCTTTCTGTTCCAGGAGCCCTAACCCACTGCCTCTGCCAGTCCCTGAGGGCCCTCCTCCATGTCTACACAGCACAATTCAAGCCCAGGCCTGACACCTCTGGAGAGACCCCAGGCCCACTTCTGGCCAGGCCTGTGCCTTCCTAGTCACTCTAACTCCCAGAGAGAATAAGAATGCATCTAACAGCTATACCAACCATGCGTCCGGCTTTCACATGCACTGTCCCCCCTCCCTCCATACCCTACTTCTCCACTTCAGTTGGCAGCCCCCATCCACTCTAGGACCACTTTCGTATCCCCACCCCTTTGCTCCTCTTCTGCAAAGCCAATGCAGGTGGCAGGAAGGTGAGGAGTAGTGGACCAATGGCAACCCTCTGTGGGGTGCTGGGGAGCAAGGGGCCAAGGCCACACTGCCTGCCTCTCGTGCTGGGGACCTGCATGTGCCAGCACCAGGGCTTGTGCTGGATCTTGCTCAGTCCTTGGTGCCCAGCCTCTGCCCCAACCTGCCCTCTGCATGTGACCATCATGCCCTGGATGGAGCCTCTCCTGGCTCACCTCACCTGCACTGCACTGTCCCCAGAGAGCCACCCCTCCACCCACTCAGAGAAAGCTGTGGAGAGGGCCAGGAGAATGGGATTACCCTGTGACCAAAGGAGACATGGGAAGAAGCCCTCCCTCCTTCCACGATCGAGGTTACCCCATCAGCCTGGTTCTTGGATATGCAAGTACCTCACTTTGTTAACTTATTAACTTATTGGTTTCATTAAAGTTTTCAATAGGAGGTGATTGTTCTTGGTTTTGTTCAGTGGCTGTGAGGTGAGGCTCCAGGTTTAGGGGTGGGGACAAGGAGATTTGGATTAGTCAGGACTCTTGTATACAACAAAAACCCAACTCTGTATGGCTTAAACAAACAAAAGGCCGAGTATGGTGGCTCATTCATGTAATTCCAGCACTTTGGGAGGCCGAGGTGAGTGGATCACGAGGTTAGGAGCTCAAGACCAGCCTGGCCAAGATGGTGAAATCTTGTCTCTACTAAAAATACAAAAAAAATTAGCCGGGCGTGGTGGCTCACACCTATAATCCCAGCTACTCGGGAGGCGGAGGTGGAGAATTGCTTAAACCTGGGAGGCAGAGGTTGCACTGAGCTGAGGTCGCACCACTGCACTCCAGCCTGGGCAACAGAGTGAGACTCCATCTCAAACAAACAAACAAAAAAACAAAAAGAAACTTATTGGCCCAGGGAACTAAGAAGTCCAGGGAACAGATTTGGTTTCACACACAGCGAGATCTAGGTGCTTAAACATGCCGGGACCCTGTTTCCTGTAAGCCTTCCCTTCAGGCAGGCTGACCTCTCATCATGAGCAGTAAAAAGTGAGCACCACATTCCTAATAGTTCGCATCAGTTAAGATCAAGTCAGATGGCAGAAACAGCACTGAGTCTTTCAGCAAACAGAAGTTACTATAGGTAATGGGTTGCACTGATGCAGGAGGGCTAAAAGAACAAAAAGAATTTTCTGTAGGAGATTCTGAGACAGCCTAGAGAAAATAACTGCAGGAAGCAGTTACCACTCCTGGAGCTGCAGGTGTGTAGGAAACAGGTTGGGGTTATCAGAACCCACAAGCTTGTGGAGAGGGAGCCCTGCAGAGCTAGGGCTCAGAGATCTGAAAAGGAGGTGCTCCCTGGTTGGTGGTAGCACCTCTCAGGGGATACAGTGAGGCTTGTCTGGGAGTGCAGGAAAAAAGCCAAAGTCTGGGATCAACTGTTGCAACCTGGCTGTTGCTGATAAGGATAGGAAGCAAAGGAAGAGAGAAGTCTCCACTTCTGCCTTCCAATCTTCCCCTAGTGCCCCTTATTCTGAAAGCTAGGGAGCAAATGAGCGATGTGGTTTGCAGAGTCCCAGCCCCAGTATCACAGAGTTAGAAGACTGCACTTGGAACTGAAAGACAGTAAGATGGGCATGGACCGCCCCTTTGGACGTGCAGTATCCACAAACATCAATCCGCCATACTTGAACCGCCACATAACAGCAGTAGCTTCCACCTAGTGAGATGAAACTATCCTTTATATAAATGAAGACACTCTAGTCCCTCCCCCTAAAACACAACATCCCACGGTCCAACAGATGCATGCCTCTCTAGGGGTTAGTCACTGAATCCATATTTGAGTTAAGCAGTCCTCTAATTCAGGTACAATTCCACCTACAACTAAACACATACAATGTTTAAACAAAATATGGGAGAAAGGAGGAGGGAGGAAGAAGTCATACGTACAGTGCACACACACACACATATGCACACACACCAAGCAAGGAAGGAAATATGCACAGCTACAACAGACCGCTTTCTGGTATCTGGTCACAGTACCATGGTTGGTATGAATAATTTCCTTCTCCCACTGCTTTTCCATGTTCCCTTTGCCCTCAGCCAGCACCTCAGCTTTTTAGAGAGCTTGATATGGTGGAGTAACCCAAATCATCATTCCTGAAGGGTCTGAATCCTCAGGGGTCCTGCATGGGTGGGAAAGCTTTTCATTGAATTTCACTGTCATACATGGAAGTACTTGTTAGAGAAAGGCCTTAGAGAATCCCTTGGGTTCCAGACTTAGTCCTCCTTGCCCTGTTGTGTGGCAGCAAGGAGGTGAGTGCCCATTTCCCCTTGGCAAGGAAGATCAGTCATGCAGCCAACGTATTAACCCTTTATTTTGCCTATTGGTTTAGTGGCATGAGGAGCCCACAATGGCCCAGTTGAAGTTTAAACTTCCAATGTAATGAAAACCGTGTTGCCTCCCTTCCCTTGAAAATGAAGACCTCCAAACTAGCAGAGCTCAATGCTACAGGGACCCAGAGGCAGAAGTTTTGTGAGTGGGTGGAGTAGGCTGAATAATACCCATCCAAATATGGCCAGTTCTAACCTCTGGGACTTGGCAAGTGTTATAAGGAAAAGGGGCCTTTGCAGATGTGATTAAAATTAAGGATCATGATATGGGGAGAGTATCTGAGACTATCTGGTGGGCCCTAAATCCAGTGACAAATGCCTTTTTAAAAGAGAGGCGGCCAGGCACAGTGGCTTACGCCTGTAATCCCAGCACTTTGGGAGGCTGAGACGTGGATCACCTGAGGTCAGGAGTTTAAGACCAGCCTGACCAGCATGGAGAAGACTTATCTCTACTAAAAATACAAAATTAGTCGGTCATGGTGGTGCATGCCTGTAATCCCAGCTACTCAGGAGGCTGAGGCAGGAGAATCACTTGAAACTGGGAGGCAGAGGTTGCGGTGAGCCAAGATTGCGCCACTGCACTCCAGCCTGGGCAACAAGAGTGAAACTCCATCTAGAGAGAGAGAGAGAGAGAGAGAGAGAGAGAGGCAGAAGGAGATGAAATCACACAGAAAAGGAGAAGGTGATATGAGGATGAAAGCAGAGTCTAGAGTGATGCCACTGCAAGCCAAGGAATGCCAGCAGCCACAAGAAACTGCAAGAGTCCAGGAATGG
This sequence comes from Cebus imitator, assembly GCF_001604975.1. NCBI lineage: Eukaryota > Metazoa > Chordata > Mammalia > Primates > Cebidae > Cebus > Cebus imitator. The sequence goes on along the minus strand of NW_016107451.1, from coordinate 4,993,232 downwards.
ATTCTTGCCTAGAGCTCTGAAGGGAGCACAGCCCTGCACACACCTCGATTTGGGCTCAGTGAAACTGATGATGAACTTCTGGCCTCCAGACTGTGAGAGAATACATTTCTATTGTTTTAAGCAACCAGGTTTGTTATGGTACCCACAGGAAACTAATATGGTGGGTTATTTGGGGTCATAGTGAGAGAATCCACTTTCACCAGCTCCCTTGGATTCCTGACTGTCAATGAGGATAAACCATGCCTGCTCCATGATGGAAAGGGTCCAGTGGGATCGGCCTGGCACCAAGTGGCTAGGGGGACCCCTGCAGAGGGACGACGTATTAAGTATTTAGCATTTGTCTTGGCTGGTGGCAGGTTGGACATACAGTGGCATTGGACAGATCAGCCTTGACGAGTTAAGTTCATATTGCTGAACACATAAATAGTCTCCATTCTGGCCACCATGACCACATCCTACATGAACATACAGAGAAAGTGCTGGGGGGACTGGCGAGAGAGCCTGGCTGACACTGACCTCCATCCCATGTGCTATCTCTTCCATCTAATTATCAAGAGCTGCCTCTGCCATGGATGACTTTGGGTGAGATTTTACTTGGAATACAAATATCTTCTTATTCTGTGTCATTTCAGAAAGTCCATCTACTAGTCTTTCCCAGTTTTTCTTACTGACAGTCCTCCAGTTCTGTGCTTTCTGAGTCCCTGACCATCCAGCCAAACCATTAGCCACTACCCATAAATCAGTGGAGATCCATACTTCCTGTCATCTCTCAATCAGGCAGAATGGACAACCAAATGTACAGAAGAATGGGTAGGATGGAGCCAGGCCTGGGAACTGGGGTGGTGGCGGTGGTGATGTTCCAGGAAAACGTGCAGCATGTGACAGGGTCCAGAGGCACCAGGGAGTGTGGTGCATGAAAGGAATAGAAAGAAATCCCTGTGGCTGGGCCCAGAGAGCAAGGGAGAGGGGGGTGCAAGATGGGACTTTAGAATTAGGGGTCAAGGTTTGCAGGATTTCCTAAGTCATTCCAAAGAGATGGGACTTAACCACGATGGCAGTGGAGAGGCAATACAAGCTTTTTCTCAGGGAGCACGCTGGGGTAGATTTGTATTTTAGCAAGTGTTTTTCCTGGGATGGAAGATGTGTTTGAGGGAGCAAGTGTGGGTGTGGGAAGAGCAGGTAGGAGACGGTTGCAGTAACACGAGCAGGAGGTGCTGGTAACCTGAACAAGTCCCCTGGCATTTCACTAATTGAGTTAAATGTCTATTGAGCACCTGCTGTATGCCAGACCCTGGCTCAGCACAATATACAGGATGAACAGACACAGGAGAACAAGTTACAGCCCTGAGGTCATCCAGCCCCTGGTGGAAACAGATGCAGAATTAACCAATGCGCAAGCTTCTGTTTATCTTCGAAGTTTGCCTGGCTCAGCAAGGAGAGTTTGCAGGTGGCTCTGGGAGTCCCCAAACTGTCATCAAATATGGCCTTGACAGCAGATACAATTTTAGCTTGGTGTGTCATTTATCTATTGCTTTGTAACAACTTATTTTAAAACTTAATGGTTTAGGCCAGATGTAGTGGCTCATGCCTATAATTCCAGCACTTTGGGAGGCCCAGGCAGGTGGATCACTTGAGGCCAGGAGTTTGAGACCAGCCTGGTCAACATGGTGAAACCCCATCTCCTAAAAAATACAAAAATTAGCTGGGTGTGGTGGTATGCGCCTATACTTCCAGCCACTCGGGAGGCTGAGGCAGAGAATTGCTTCATCCTGGGAGATGGAGGTTGCAGTGAGCCAAGATTATGCCATTGCACTCCAGCCTGGGCAACAGAGCAAGACTCAAACAAACAAACAAATAGAAAACCTTAATGATTTAAAATAACAACAATTTTATTTTATTTACTCTTGATTCTGTTGGTCAGCAATTTGGGCTGAACTCAGAGCTCTACTGGTCTCACCTGGGCTCACTAATGTGCTTGCAATCATCTGGCATCCACAGGGCCTTTCCCCCATGTCTGGAATCTGGTGTGAGTTGGTCTGCAGGCAGGATGGCTTGTCTGTGTTCCATGGAGCTTCTCATCCACCAGTAGATTAGACTGGGCTTCTTCATGTGGCAAGAGGGCAAAAGCAGAAGCCATCAGGCCTCTGGAGGCCCAGGCTCAGAAGCTGTATCAAGGGGCTCAGCTCACTTGGATGGGTACTTTGAATATGTTGTGCTGTTTACACTCTTGCAGATCAAGAAAAAAAAAAACCCATGCAGTTATTTCTCTAGATAATCTATTTTATGTACTTTTTTTTTTTTTTTTTTTAAAGTAGAGATGGGGTTTCACCATGTTGGCCAGGCTGGTCTCGAACTCCCGACCTCAGGTGATCCTCCTGCCTCGGCCTCCCAAAGTGCTGGGATTACAGGCATGAGCCACTGCGCCCAGCCATATTTCACATACTTTTGACAGCTCCAATTGTTAAAACAGTTTCGTTTTCCCTCTGAGAAGTTGAGGGGCACATCTTCCCCTGCCACCCACCTCTGTGTATGGCAGGACTGTGATAGCAGCTACCATGGTGTGTTGGTCTGTGTGGGCTGGTGTGGCAAATATCATGGACTGGGAGGTCTAACAACAAAGATCCATGATCACAGGGTCAAAGTTCTGGAGGCTGGGAATGCAAGACCAAGGTATCAGCAGGGTTGGCTTCATTCTGAGGCCTCGCTCCTTTAATTGTAGAGGCTGCCTTCTTCTGGTATCTTTACATGATTATCTCTTTTCTCTGTGTACACAGGTCTGAGGTTTCTCTCTGTGTCCTAGTCATCTTCTCCTCCTCCTGTTCTTCTTCGTGTTTCTATTTTTCTTTTCTTCTCTTTTTTCAAGTTTTATTTTTGATTTGGGTGTACATGTGCGAGTTTGTTACAAAAGTATATTGCATGATGCTGAGGTTTGGGACGTGATGGAACCCATCACCCAGGTAGTCAGCACAGAACCCAAGAAGTATGGATCTTCAACCCTTGATCCCCTCCCTCCCTCTCCCTTCTTGTGGTCTCCAGTTCAATTGTTGCTATGTTTGTGTCTATGTGTAATTAACGTTTAGTTCCCATTTATAAGTGACAACATGCAGTATTTGGTTTTCTGTTTCTGCATTAGTTGGTTTAGGAACATGGTCTTCAGCTGCTCATGTTGCTGCAAAGGACATAATCGCATTCTTTTTTATGGCTGCGTAGTATTCCATGGTGTATATGCACCACATTTTCTTTATCCAGTCCACCATTGATGAACACCTAGGTTGATTCCATGTATTTGCTATTGTGAAGAGTGTAACAATGAACATACAGATGCATGTGTTTTTTTTATAGAATGATGTATTTTCCTTTGGGTCTATGCCTAGTAATGAGATTGCTGGGTACCATGGTTGTTCTATATTTAGTTCTCTGAGAAATCTCCAAATTGCTTAACTAATTTACATTCCCACAGAGAATGTATAATCATTCCCTTTCCTCTGTAACCCAGCCAACATTGGTTATTTTTTGACTTTTTAATAATGACCATTCTGACTAGCGTGAGATGGTATCTCATGGTAGTTTACATTTGCATTTCTGTGATGATTAGTGATGATTGATGGTGAGCATTTTTTCATGTTTTTTGGACATTAGTATGTCTTCTTTTGAGAAATGTCTGTTCATATCCTTTGGTCACTTTTTTTTTTT
>NW_016107451.1:4925273-4989504 GCF_001604975.1 Cebus imitator | reverse complement strand
TTTTTTGAGATAGAGTCTCCCTCTGTCACCCAGGTTGGAGTGCAGTGGTGCCATCTCTGCTCACTGCAACCTCCGCCTCCCGGATTTAAGCAATTCTCTGCCTCGGTCTCCTGAGAATTACTGGTGCCCACCACCACACCTGGTTAATTTTTGTATTTTTAGTAGAGACGGGGTTTCACATCTTGGCCAGGCTGTTCTTGAACTCCTGACCTCGTGATCCACCCACCTTGGCCTCCCAAATGCTGTCACACTTGGAGATACCGAGTTAGGGCTTCAGCATATTAATTTGGGAGGGGCACAATTCAGCCAATGGTACCTGGAGTGGGGGTTTCACCTGCCAACCTGACCCACTTTCTGTTGTAAATGCACAGGGGCTGAGAATCACTCTGGGGTTTGCCCAATCCCAGCTGGCAGAGGTGGACAGAAGTATAGATATCATGGAACCAAGTGATTCGAAAATCCTTTTTTGGAAGGCCCAGGAATCTTTGCTACAACATAACCTATTTGGAATCCGAATATATAAAATATAATCAGTGCAACCAAAAATGGGGACCTCCCAGAGGTGGTCTCGATTCTCCCCTTGCATACACATTGAGCATGTGCCTAGCACTTTTCTGCAGTCAAAATATATCATATCTGTCTCCATGATGCATTCTTTATGTCACTATTGTAGTAGATTGTATTCTTTGTCTGAAAGTCTTCCTTTCTTCCTTGCCATTGCCATGGTTACCCTTGCATGCTGTGTGCTTGCCTATCTGTCTTACAGTAGGTTTCCTGGAAACCGATTCTGAGACAGAGAGTGGTGCGCAGAGGTTTTTGCGGCAGTGTGCTCAGGAGATTCATCTATAAGGAAGGCAGGAGGTAGGATTAGGCAGAAGGAGAGGTTGATTTACTATGTGATGGCAACTGAGGTAGCTGCTGATCCTCAGGAGCCCTGGAACTCATCTATCCCTGAAGAGTTGTGTGGAACTGAAGGAAGAAGGCAGACCTTTGTTTTCCTTCAAAGGAAATCATCAGCCAGTTATCAGCCAGTCATGGCCATGACTTTGGGTGACGCAGTTCCCTCACCCAAGGCCAAGTGCAATTCCCAGTGAGTGACACAGCTGTGAGCCAGCAGCAGATTCCCAGCAGGCTCTGAAGGGTGGATCTGGGTGGAGCCCCATTGCGTCCACTCTACCAACGCACTGACTTTGGGCTTGGCCGTGGATTGATTTTGGCCAATCAAAGGTAGGAAGGAAGGACAGTATGCTGCTTTCAGGCGGAGGCCACAGAGTCATGGCAAGTTCTTCCACCTCGAGAGCCTTGGATAGCCGTTGTTTCTTCATCCTGGGTCCAGATGCAGCCATATGGACCAGATCTGACCTAGACTCAGTTAAGAGTCCAGCCTGGCCCAGCCAGCATCTGCTGAACTGCAGCTGACTTGGAGACTTAGCAGCATGAAAGAATCCTTGATTTTGTAGGCCACTGAGACTGGGGTTTTTTTTTTCATGGCATTATCACAGCAAGACCTGGCTAAGACAGCTAGTAAGGTGCATTTTACTGGAAGTGATGGTGTAGAAAATTTACATTACGGTATATCACAGAGGATTTTAAAAATCCTCCTTAAGGCTGGGCGCGATGGCTCATGCTTGTAATCCCAGAACTTTGGGAGGTCAAGGTGGCAGATCACGAGGTCAGGAATTTGAGACCAGCCTGGCCAACAGAGTCATACGCTGTCTCTACTAAAAATACAAAAATTAGTTGGGCATAGTGGTGGGCACCCTCAGCTACTCGGGAGGCTGAGTCAGGAGAATAGATTGAAGCTGGGAGACGGAGGTTGCAGTGAGCAGAGATCACGCCACTGCCCTCCAGCCTGGGTAACAGAGCTAGATTCCATCTCAAAAAATAATAATAATAAATTCTCCTTAAACATCTTTGTTTTTGCTCCAAATGGCTTCTCTGGGCACTAGGCATGTCCTCTTCTCTTTCTTTTTTCCCAAACAGGCTCTAAAATGGGTGGAAGACCTGAAGGATTTCCTGGAAGAGGTGGGGAGATTGCTGTCAGACAGATTCCCTGGCAGGAAGATCTGAGGCCTGAGACCCAAGTTGCCCTGCCTGCCCAGAACTCTGATGGGGTCTGCCCTTACTTCCCACCCTCTCCTGCCAGACTTCCCTTAAATCCTCTCCTGGACCCCACGATCTCTCTCCTTTCCCTGGTATGACTTCAGCTCCCAGAGGGCATGAAACACATCTGTGGCCAGTTCACGGTGGCCCACACCTATAAATCTCAACACTTTGGGAGGCCAAGGAGGGTGGATTGCTTGATCCCAGGAGTTCAATGTTGTAGTGAGCTATGATCATGCCACTGCACTCCAACCTAGGAGACAGAGTGAGACCCTGTCTCTACAAAAGAAGAGATACACATCTGCTGGGGTCATCACTGTCCCCAGAGCAAGGCTGGGCACACAGGTGATTCACATATGCTGGATGGAAGGGAGGGAAGCAGGGTCACCTGGGATGGATCATCTCCCACTGAGAACGCTCCCAGTCCCTGTTATGTGTCCCCATAGCCACAAGGTGTCAGTAAAGACCTTGGCTTGGAGTTGTCTGGAGCCAGAAAACAGGCTGGACTTTTGGGGCCAGGACACCTCACCTGAAGGTGCTTAGTTAGATTCAGCGCGTCTGAAAGCGAGAGAAGAAATAGGTGCGGCAGAGCTGAGCAGTCGACACCAGGGAACTCCAGGACTTGTCTCAGAGTAAGGAGCTGTGTTCTCTGCCCTTCATTCACTTATTCGACAATTGTTTGTTCATTTCTGGTACATGCCAAGTACTATTCTGGGTGCCAAGGTCATAGCAGCTCACTCACAAAGTCCCTGCTCACATGGAGTAGACAGCAGATTACTGTCTAGACAGAAAACAAACAAAAGCAAGATAATTTCGGAGGGTGATAAGTGCCGGGGAGACAATAACATGGAAATGGAATAGTGGCCATGTGGCGGGGGGTGTCTTTCGGGAAGATGGTCAGGGAAGCTCAAAGAGAAACCAAAAGCCTTTATAAAAATCAGCCAAGGCTCCCAAGGGAACACTGGTCCCACAGTCTCATTTTGCAGATGGGGAAACTGAGGCCTAGGAAGCTGAGGCAGAGCCCAGAGCTGAGCAAGAGTCTCTTAACCCCCAGGCCTGTGACTGGATGGCTTCCTCCGCTCCTCCCCTCACATCCTTAGCCTCCCCCGTGTCCTCTTAGCGGGGAGGAGCAGACACAGGGGTGCTCTCAGAACGTGGGCATTAAACAGGGACCAGGGGAGTGAAGTGCAGCAAACACCACGAAACCACGCAGCAACGGTAAAGAAGCTCCACGAAATTCAGATTTTTTCCCATGCTACAACTGTTTTTTTTTCTCAAAAATATTATGCATCAAATTCTTTTACCAAAGTTTGGTTTTGGTGCCTCTGCTTTGCCTGTTTGAGGGTTATGACCCTGGGAGAGTCATATGTGACCCTCGGTTCTCTCGCCTGCGAAATCTGAACCCAACTTTTCTGACTCCGGCACTGTTCTGTGCCGTCCTTGTAAAGTCCACAGGCACCCCTCCCCATGGCTGCGCTGGTCTTGTCCCCTCTCTCTGCTTCTGAGTCCATCCCCGCTTGCCCACTCCAGCCTCGAGTCTGTCCACAGGAACATCCGACACAAGCAAGCGCACTTGTTAGAAACTCACCGTGACATCATGAGGTGGTTTGGGGTTTGTTCTCATCCCCAATAGGCCAACCAGGAAGCAGGCTTGTGTGTGTGGGAGGGCTTGCTCAAGGCTGCACAGCCAGTAAGTGACACAGCCAGGATTTGAAAAGAAAGCTCCATTCACTTTTCTCTACTAAAGACTTCCATCTAAAATGGCAACAACAACAACAACGACAAAAACCCCCAAGCTTTGGTGTTGGGGGACCTAAGCTTCACTTCCCTGAAAATATACTGACGTGCCATGTGCATTTGGTGTTGGTTATGTGTTGGCCCAGGTGGCATCCCTTGGTGTGGTGCTGCCACCTGCCGAGAAAAGGCAGGTATTGCATCCCATCTCAAGCAGGTGCTGTCCAGGCAGAACCCAAGGATAGAGACACTTTCAACGCTTTAAGTCCAGTAAAAAGTGCAGCAAAGAAGCCCCAGTCATTAGTCACTTGACCCATGGAAACACTAGGGTCCAAAAATATCCTTTAAACAATTCATATACCTTTTTGACCAGATTTCCTCTTTTCCCATTTCCCACCGACCATGACATCTTGACTTCTGCCTCTCCACTCCCCTGAAATTGCCCTGGCAAAGTCATTTGACTTTCCGATTGTCCAATTGAACCGCCTCTTTTTAGTCCTCACATTACCTGACTTTTCAGCAGCATTAGGAACCCCTGATCACACCCTCCTTTGGGAAACATCTCCCTGGGATTTCAGGACACCTTTCTGCTGTTTCTCTCCCACCTCCCCAGCCGCTCCTTCTTGGCCTCTGTCCAAGGTTCTGTCCTTGGCCACCTTCTTTTATCACTCGGCATCATCATTTCCATGGCAACTATGGATGTGCTAATACCTCCCAAACAAACTTATTGTCAGTCCAGACCTAATTCCTGAGCTCTGAACCCATTTACCTGGCCCTCTTCCTCCTAGACGCCCACCTTGGATGGCCCAATGTGTCCATCCTGATCTGGCCTGCTCCCTATAGCCTACTCTTCCTGCTACGACTCACCTCATGGAAGAGTCATTCTGTCCCCCAAGCCACATCCCTGGGAATCATTTTCGGCTCCTTTCCTGTATCCTCCACATCAGTAGGTCATTATCGTTACTGCAGGATCCACTCCCATCTTCTTCCTCAGTAGCAGAACCTCTAACTTCTACTTAGACACGTGGCCACCCAGAATAAAGCCTGTATTTCTGAGCCTCTCTTATGGTTAGGGGTGGATAACTTCCAGAAAGCATACTTCTCCTCTTCTCTCCTTTTTTCTGGCTGGCATGTTGATATGGTAGCTGAAGCAGCCTTTTTGAATCATGAGGTCTAACCCACGAATGACAAAGCAACAAGGTGATGGGGCCTGGATGCTGACACTATGGATAACCACCTACCTAGTTCTTTTTATTTAAGCTACTGTTGTTCTGTCACTCAAAGCCATGTGCTTAATCCTAAGTAATCGAGACACAGTCATTCATCCAGTAAAAGAATATCCATTTATGCTAGACATTGCATTCCATGCTTTCTCGGGGTTCTCCATTTCTCCCACATGCCCTTCTCAAACCCATTCTACTCACCACAGCCAGACTGACCTTTCCAAAACACAAACCCAACTCTGTTTCCCCTCTGCTCACGTCGTCCAATATCTCCCCATTACTAACAGGATACGTTCAAGCTCCTCAGCCTCCCACTAAGGGTCACCCCCTTTGACCCTTGCCTACTCCAAGCACCCTGCTTGCCCCGCTGACCATCCACCCTACACACTAACCACCCTGGACTTATTGCCTAGTAAAGCCTTATTCATTCATGTCACTTGGCGTTTGCACACATTGTTACCTCCCTTGGAATTTCCTTCTTTCACATGCTCACGTTCAAATTCTACCCCATCCTTTCCACTATGTGAGTACCTAGTATGTGTCATGAACTGAGGTCAGTGTTTTCACAGCAGCAACTCATGGGTAAGGCCCCTTACAATCCCCATTTTATAGACAAGGAAACTGAGACTCAAAGAAGGGAAGTGGATTGTTACAGATGGGCATTCATAGTGATGACTGACTGCTACCAGGTTCACTAAATCTAAACAGTTCTTTTTTTTTTTTTTTTGAGACAGTCTCGCTCTACCGCCCAGGTTGGAGTGCAGTGGTGCGATCTCGGCTCACTGCAACCTCTGCCTCCAGGGTTCAAGCAATTCTCGAGCCTCAGCCTCCCAAGTAGCTGAGACTATGCATCACCACATCCGGCTAATTTTTGTATTTCTAGTAGACACGGGGTTTCACCATGTTAACCAGGCTGGTCTCGAACTCCTGACCTCAGGTGATCTGCCTACCTTGGCCTCCCAAAGGGTTGGGATTACAAGTGTGAGCCATTGCGCCCGGCCAACAATTCTCTTTATGTAGGACTCAGGTCTCTAATATCTTTCTCACCTGCACCAAGTATTCTGGGGCACAGGAGACTTGAGTTCTCATCTCAGCTGAGCCACTGATTACCATCAGCAAGGTGGTGGAGGCTGCTGGTTATCTACAAAAGTCCACTTCCCCTCTCCCAGAGTAAGTAAGTTACTGATAAACACGCGATCACCAGCTAGAAACCATATTTCCCAGCCTGCCTTACAGCAAAATGTGGTCATGTAATTAAATTCTTGTCAAGAAAATCTGAGAGGTGACGTGTGTCACTGGGCCTTAAAACACTGGGTATGCCCACCTCCTCACTCTCATCTTCCTGAGAACCAGACATGACCCAGCTTCCACTCTGCAGAAAAAGAAGAGAAAAAGAAGCCAACTTGGACTTTGCGTAGACATCTTGGCCCACGAGGTTGGAGTCATGAAAAGCAGGGCAACAAGAAGCAAAAGCAATCTGGGTCTAAGTGACTGAGTGGAACCAGAAAGAAGTCTTTTCTGTTTTACAAGCCGCATTAACACTTTTCTGGGCCAGGTACAGTGGCTCATGCCTGTAATCCCACCACTTTCGGAGGCCCAGGGAGGGGGATCATTTGAGCCCAAGAATTTGAGATCAGATCAGCCTGGGTGACATAGCAGGGCTACGTTTTTACAAAAATTTAAAAATTTACCGGGTGTGGTGGCGTGCGCCTGTAGTCCCAGGTACTCAGGAGGCTGAGGCAGGAGGATTGCGTGAGCCCACGGAACTCAAGGCTGCAGTGAGCTGTGACTGTGCCACCACACTCCAGAGTGAGGCTCTGTCTCAAACAAAACAAAATGAAAGCCATTTTTCTTGTTCTCTTTGTTATAGCAGCTAACACTTAAATATCTCTTACTGTGTGTAACGTAATATTAAATGTTTTAACTCAGTGAATTACTAGCTGTGTGGTAGCAGGCAAGTCACTTCACCTCTATAAGCCTCAGTTCCCTCGTCTGTATAACCTGGAATAACAATGCGCTACCTTAGATTACCACGAGTCAGGTGAGATATTATGAGTCAGTACTGAATTCCCTAACAAGCAGACAGCTCATGTGTTTAAGGTACTGGTAGCAAATTTGAAAGACTTTGATGTGAAGAAGAAAAAGAGGAGGAGGAGGAGGTAAAGCATAGCTATTGCAAAATAGTCACAGAAAAATTTGGGACTTCCTTACACTAACTTTACAGCTTAATAATATTTTATTCTGAATCATATACAGGGGAACAGGCAAACTTACCCAAATTACATGGACTATAAATGAAGGAGAGGTGGTTTCCCAAAGGAATTTTGGGGAAACCTTTTACCAAGAGAAGGGTGACTAAATCCTGGAAGGCATAAATAGCCCACGCCCACTTCTGCCCTTGGGTCTTTCTCTGCTGGCTGAAGAGCTCCGTCCTTCAGCCAATTGCATGGGACACGGTTTGAAGTCCTCCCTCCTCACCCTGGACCCCTTCTCTGGACGTGCTAACAGCTACTGTTGGCTCAGCACTGCTGTGCCAAGTTGGAAACAGTGATCGCTGTTGGGAACTTACTGCATGCCAGGCACTGTGCTAAGTACATCAGCCAATAACTTGTTTAATCCCATCTGTTGAGTGTGTAAGTATTGGAACATATTTTAGCTTAGAAACAAAAACAGAGGCTAACAGTGGTAAAGTGGCTTTGCCAAATGTCATGTATGTAGTTTAGAGCCAGATTCAAACACAGAAGGGTCTGAAAGATTCAAGTTAGCAGCAGGGACTGAGAGACAAGCCCGGGTATGACGCCAAGTGTCTCAGGCCCTGCTGCTAGCCTGCCTGTGTTGCTGTCTCAGGAGGGACCGAAGCACCACTCCACAGACATCGCTGAGGAGAGCCAGATGACCCCTGTCCTTCATATAAATCCAGAAGCTCGGCCGGGCGCAGTGGCTCCTGCCTGTAATCCCAGCACTTTGGGAGGCAGAGGTGAGCAGATCACTTGAGCCCAGGAGCTCGAGACCAGTGTGGGCAACATGGCAAAAGCCCCCCTACACTAAAACAGGGAGCTGAGTACAGGGCCCAGTGAAGTCTGTGTGAGATCCAAGGTTCTAAGGTTTTTTTGAGACAGAGTTTCGCTCTTGTCACCCAGGCTGGAGTGCAATGGCACCATCGCGGCTCACTGCAACCTCTGCCTTCTGGGTTCAAGCAATTCTCCTGCCTCAACCTCCTGAGTAGCTGGGATTACAGGTGCCTGCCACCATGCCTGGCTAATTTTTGTATTTTTAGTAGAGACGGGGTTTCACCATGTTGGCCAGGCTGGTCCTAACCTCAAGTGATCCATCTGCCTCTGCCTCCCAAAGTGCTGGGATTACACATGTGAGCCACTCCACCTGGCTGGGGGTTGTTCTTATTTGTAGAGTGGGGGAGGGTAGACACCCATGAACCTCAAGTCCAGGTATCTCTGTGAAGCAGAAGTGTGGCCAGGGACAGAGCAGGGAGTCCACAGCCCACTAGAGGGTGGTCTCCAGTGGGACTCATTCCTATGCCTCTTCCCACGGAGAAGCTCAGGCTTAGGGCTTTGCCATAAAATGGGCACATCGGACAGCAGACTGCCCTAGCCCGGGAGAGGGTGTGAGTCAATAATTTCGTTTCAAACATATTGTTTTTAGTCAAAATAAATATACGCTTGAGGCAAAAATAATTTTCAAACAATGTAAAAAGTGTAGAGGAAAAAGAGAGATCCCCCCAAGAGTGTTCAAACATGCACATGATTCCATTATATTACATACATGTTACCTACATATACATAATACGCATCTTTTTCTATATAAGTAGGATTATAATATTTTATTTTTATTTATTTTAATTTTTTATTTTATTTTTATTTTTTTAAGATAGAGTTTTGCTCATGTTGCCCAGCTGGAGTGCAATGTTGCTATCTCAGTTCACGCCAACCTCCACCTCCTGGGTTCAAGCCACTCGCCTGTGTCAGCCTCCCAAGTAGCTGGGATTACAGGCACCCACCACCATGCCTGGCTAATTTTGTATTTTTTTTTTTTTTTTTTTGAGACGGAGTTTCACTCATGTTACCCAGGCTGGAGTGCAATGGCGCGATCTCGGCTCACCGCAACCTCCGCCTCCTGGGTTCAGGCAATTCTCCTGCCTCAACCTCCTGAGTAGCTGGGATTACAGGCACGCACCACCATGCCCAGCTAATGTTTTGTATTTTTAGTAGAGACGGGGTTTCACCGTGTTGACCAGGATGGTCTTGATCTCTTTACCTCGTGATCCACCCACCTCGGCCTCCCAAAGTGCTGAGATTACAGGCTTGAACCACTGCGCCCAGCCTAATTTTGTATTTTTAATAGAGATGGGGTTTCACCATGTTGGCCAGGCTGGTTTCAAACTCCTGAAACCAGCCTGATCCACCTGCCTTAGCCTCCCAAAGTGCTGGGATTACAGGCATAAGCCATCGCTCACAGCCTATTTTTATTTTTAAAAATTTATGTTGAAAATTTGTTTTACCAACCTTAGTGTTAACTACACCTCATACATAAAAAATGAAATTTTTAATTTAAAATGTATTAAAAATTTCCTGGACTCAAGTGATCCTCCCGCCTCAGCCTCCCAAAGTGCTGGGATTCCAGGCGTGAGCCACTGCGCCTGGCACAATACTTCCTAATGCCCTCTGAGCCACACGTGCGGTGGAGGTGTGGACAGTGGTGAGCCTTATAGTCCGGTGGAGAAGGACCCCTCAGCAACTCTGATACACAAGCGAATAGGCCCTAGGATGTGAAAAAGGCCCCATGGAGGGATTTTTTAGGCTGAGGAAACAAACAGGCAAAGGAACAGAAGCTTGGCAGCATGAGGGGCATTGTGCATGAGGAGCCTGGGGTGGCTGGAGTGGAGGGTGGGAGGGCACCCGGAGGCTGGTTGGGGTGGGGCTCTGTCCTGCTTGTCCCTGTAGCCATATTTCCCAGCCACAGCAACACCTGAGCAGCTCACGGGGCAGGCACTTAACATCATCTTGGTTCATTCTCACAAGAAGCCTGTGGTGTCTCCATTTGACAGATGAGGGGACTGCACTCAGAGTAGCTTCCTTTATTTCTTCTGTCCAACAGGGCACACTCATGCCCAGTCCCCCAACCTGTGTGTCCTCCCCAAGATGACCCACACCCTACCGTTTTATCAACACCAGCCCTCAGGGCTGTCCAGGCCCTGAGCTGCTCAGCAGTGCCTCCTTGGAACCCTCAACATGGGACTCTACGTTTCATGCTCCAGGCTGGCCAGATCTCAAGTCCCAAAGTATATGCAGGTGTCCTCCTCCCAGACCAGCTGCAGGGTGAGGGCCATGGCTGCTCACCCTCTAACCCACTTTGGCCAAGCAGCACTGCCTCACTTGCAGTGTGCTCTCAGAAACCAGCCTCATGTGAATGTTTGCACACACATTCTTTGGATGTTGGAATTATTCTCCCCATTGGATGGAAGAAGAAATCGAGGACTAAGGAGGCTGAGTAACTTCCTCTGCAACTCACGGCCTCAGCGTGGCAGACCAGGTCTGGGACTCTGCTCTTATCCCAGCCAGGCTCAGGTCCTTCGCTGGATCAGCTGGGGAGGGGACGGGCCTCAGATAGGGTGGGGTGGACATGCTTACCTCACACCTTACCGGGGTGTGACTTGGAGTAATTCACTCCGTGCCCTAGTTTTCTGACCTCTGGAATGGGGATAAACTACCTAAAAGTGCTATTTACAGGGTTGAGCAGTGATTAAAGGAGAGACTGGAAAAGAAAGAGCAGCCACGGGGCACTCCCCGTCAGTTCCCACCACGCCTGCACACAGTAGGCACCCCGTAAGCACTTATTTGGTCTTATAGTTGGCACTAATCTTGACCCAGCACTTCTAACAACAGGGTGGCATGAAGAGTTAGGCCAGGATGGATTAGGGAATTCAAGGGGATTACTTAGTAATCAGCTAAACCACTTAAGCTGCCTGGGAAAAGGCTAGGATCAGACTGTTCATTAATTTATTCAATAAATGACTGTCGACCTGGATTGATGTGATGATGATGATGATGATGGCAGTGCTCAGTTATTGAGAATCTACCATGTGTGGGGTATTTTATATAGAGTCTCATCACGTCAGCCCTATAAGGTTGATACATTTAAGTTGTGTTGTTGTTCTGTAACAGGGAAGGTGCTAGTCGGGTCTGAAACTAAGGCGAGGCAAAAGAGATACCCAGGGCACACATTTAAGGAGACCCCTGCTGTTGGGGACCAGAGTCCCCACCCTAGTGCTTGTGGCGAACACTGTGAAGTGCTGCCCACTGTCCCCTTCTATGAAATCACTGCCCTAGGCTGACACGGTGGCTCTCATCCTGTAACCCCATCAGTTCAGGAGGCCCAAGGCAGGCAGATCTCTTGAGGCCAGGAGCTGGAGACCAGCCTGGACAACATGGTGAAACCGCATCTCTACTAAAAATACAAAAGTTAGCTGGGCCTGGTGGTGCACACCTGTAATCCCAGCTACTTGGGAGGCTGAGGCAGGAGAATCATTTGAACCCAGGAGACTGAGGTTGCAGTGAGCAGAGATCACACCACTGCACTCCAGCCTGTGCAACAGAGCAATACTCTGTGAAAGAAAGAAGGAAGGAAGGAAGGGAGGGAGGGAGGGAGGGAGGGAGGGAGGGAGGAAAATAAAAAAAGAAAGAAAGAGAAAAGAGAAAAAAAGGAATAATTACTGTAGTCCCTAGGAGTGCTATTGGTAGGCAGCCATCCCCTGGCAGCTCCTCCAGGGATGGGCTCACCTGGGGATAGCTGCCTTGCCCACAGTCACACCACTTCCCTGGGCAGCTCACATCCAATGACTGATGGAGGCAGGTGTATAAAGGATTAAAATGGCCCAACGCAGGCCAAGTCTGAAGGGCCCTTCTAGCTCCAGAGCTCTCAACAGGGCTGGCTGAGGCTCTTGCTGGGCCTGCTTTGTAGCTTCCTAGCTTGCTTCTGCTTCTGTCCCCTCCCTTCCGCAGATGCTGATGCTGAAGGCACTCCCTAATCCACCCCTTGCTAGCTGAATGTCATCTCAGAGTCTGCTTCCTGGGGAACCCAACCTGCAACAGTGTCACTGATGGAGTAACTCCTTTCTAGCTGGCTCTAACACAGCCTTCCTAAGATTCTAATACAAAGGTATCTCCAAAGGTATCTTATTACAAATCACACTGCTCTCAGTACTTTACCTGCATTAGCTTGTTTAATCTCCACAGCAGTTCTATAGGGTAGTACTATTAGCATTCCCATTTTATGGATAAGTTCAAGGGACGTTATACTTTTCTTGAAGGAAAAAAAATCCCACAAATGGCAGCTTGCTGATAAAATCCAGTCAACCAAAAGATCATTCAAAATAAAGACTATCAGCCTGGAAAGTTTCATATGGATAGAAAAAAAAAAAGGATGGAAAAATGTCTGTGTCATGACTCAGTTCCCAACCCTGAGGAAGCCTGATTCCTGACCCCAAAGACCCAGCCTAGTTATAAGAGTGAAATCCACAGGACCAAAGAGGCAACAGTTGCTTTAGGAGGCAGCCCCAGGGGAGAGGTGAGAGACACCCTGTTGGCACCACGGGAAGCTTGTGTGATTCCCTTAGGAGAGCCAAGACTCGGGAGGTGTGCTGACTTGCTTGAGGTCAGGCAGCTAGTAAGAGTTGCTTCTGGGCCAGTCGTGGTAGCTCACGCCTGTAATCTCAGCACTTTTGGAGGCTGAGGCATGCAGATCACCTGAGGTCGGGAGTCCATGACCAGCCTGACCAACTTGGAGAAACCCCATATCTACTAAAAATACAAAATTAATCCAGCATGGTGGCACATGCCTGTAATCCCAGCAACTCAGGAGGCTGAGTCAGGAGAATCGCTTGAACCCAGGAGGTGGAGGTGGTGGTGAGCCGAGATCGTGCCATTGCACTTCAGCCTGGGCAGGTGTCAAGCCCGTTGCTCTCCCCACTGCCTCTACCCGTACTCTTTCTTCCCCTGGCCGGGGATGGCAGGGTCGGAAGTCTCCAACAGGCACAGTGGCTCACACCTGTAATCCCAGCACTTTGGGAGGCTGAGGTGGGCGGATCATCTGAGGTTGGGAGTTCAAGACCAGCCTGATCAACATGGAGAAACCCCATCTTTACTAAGAAAAATTACAAAATCAGCCGGGCATGATGGCACATGCCCGTAATCCTGGCTGCTTGGGAAGCTCAGGCAGGAGAATCACTTGAACCCGGGAGGCAGAGGTTGCGGTGAAATGAGATCGTGCCATTGCATTCCAGTCTGTGCAACAAGAGCAAAACTCCATCTCAGAAAAAGAAAAAAAAGAAATCTCCAAACAGTGTCAGGAACTTGGGGATCCAGGCGGTGGGCTGCCCCAGCCACATCTACTCCCCTGTCTGCTGTCAGCAGTCTCTTTTGGAGGGATGAAGGAGGGAAGAGCTCAGCAGATGGACTCCCTCCTCTGCTTCCCTCTTAACTCTGGCAAGAGGCAGGTGTTGGGGTTTTCATTGTAATCCCTTCCATATGGAGAGCACTTTCGAGTTTACCAACTGCTTATCAACCCATCTCTGAATTTGTTCCTTACTAATTGTGAGGTTTATTGCTTTGTAATGTAGCAGAGCAGGGATATTAGCCCCATTTTACTGGTGTGGAAGCTAAGGCCCAGAGAGACAGGAATCAGGGCAGTGTCCAGCTCAGGGTCAAACCCTCCTGTCCTAATTCAGCCCTGTGGTTTCTGTAGCTGGCCTGGGGTTCCAGGCAAAGCCGGGGCAAATGCCACCCTCTATGAGCCCAGAGCTCAGGCCAGTCCCTTCCCAGAAGCCTCTCTTTCTCTCTTCATCCTGTCCTAGAAATTCCATGAACTTAGGGGAGACCTTTACTTATTTGCCAAACACCTCCTGTCGCCCCCCACATGCCCATCCTGGTAGCTTCAGTGCAGTGTGGCCTGGGAGAACACACAGGCTGGTGGAGGGCCGCATCAACAAACAAGCTTGGCATGAGAGCCAAGCCCAACTGCTGGCGACAGAAGGTCTCAGCCTGGTGTTCCTTTCCAGAGTCCCTGGAATCCACGCTCTCCTAGAGAATGCCCCACCA
Organism: Cebus imitator; assembly: GCF_001604975.1. Classification (NCBI taxonomy): domain Eukaryota; kingdom Metazoa; phylum Chordata; class Mammalia; order Primates; family Cebidae; genus Cebus; species Cebus imitator. The sequence continues at coordinate 4,975,334 of NW_016107451.1, read as the reverse complement.
CCGTCCTAGCACGGTCTGCGGCATCTCTGACCCAGCCTCCTCCCTGCATTCAATCTCTTTCCCAGCTTTTCTCCCACATCCCAGAAGCACCTAGGGATTTTTCCAGAGTGAGCCGCACTCCTGGGTGGCCAGGAACTCACACTGGTGCTCAGGACTCAGGCCAAATCCTGCCAGGTCTGAGCACACTCCATATCCCTCATCTGTAGAATGAGGCGCTTGCCTCACAAAGTTGTCGTAAAGCCATCTGACCTTTCTTGACCCTTCTAGACACCCCATACCTTCCCCACACATTCCTTGGACTTGTGTGCTTTCCTGCCTTGAAACGGGCTCTTCTCTAACTCCTAAAAACACTCATCACTCAAGGCTCTGTTCATCACATCAAATGTCACTACTTCCCTGAAGCCTGAACCGACCCCAACCCCAACTATTAATAGCTAACTGCTCCCTCCTCTGGGTGTGCCTGGTTGGCCGTTCTGTTGTCCTGACTGTACAATCTTCCCCTAGAACTGTTTTCTAGAACTCATCATAGTCTTCCTTGCAGCAAGATTAGTTTAGTTCCAGGCCTGTAACCCACCCCCTCCCACCTGGACTGTGATTCCATGAGAGCATGTATCAGGTTGACACAGGGCCTGGAAAAAAACCAGCGCCAATTTGTAGAATAATTACCATCATTTACTGAGAACTGCCCAGGTGTCTGGCACTGTGCTAAAGGCAGCATAACTACCTGAGGAGACAAGGACCATCTCCCTCTAGGAAACAGCCTCAGAAATCTGAACGGATGGCAAGGGAGAAAGCCAGGGTCCAAGCCACGCTGTCTGAACCCGGTGCCACCCAGCTCCTCTCTGGCAGAGCACCAAGCTCCCCCCACCCTAAGAGGTGGGAAGTCCAGTTACCCCACCACCCAGCGGCAGCCTCTGTCCTCCAGGTTGTGACACAACAATTGCACAATCCACAAGATATTTTTGAAATAAACTGTCAGTTTCCTCCCTTGGGCACTGCGGCCCCCATGCCATCCAGTGTCTTCAGCAGACTTGGGACTTTGGAAGCTAAACATAGTCAGGACTCAGGATGATAAGGAAATGAAAACGGCAAGACTGTAAAGTGACCCAGTTTTATTTTGGTTTTGGAGTCCACATAGAGCACTGCTCCACGGGTTCAGGCTCTACAAACTGCCCCTCCTTGAGGTGGGAGGCCCAGTAACCGCAGGGTCCAGGCAGCAGGGTGGGAGCTCAGGAGATGGTGGCTCTGGGAACCTGATCCCCAGGAGAGAGGGGACAGCAGGCAGAGGCCTGCAATGGCTCAGATTGAGGGGAGACGGAGGCGAGGGGTAGAGGACACGATCCAAGAACCGGAGCCCGAAAGCTGAAGCTGGTCCAGTCTCCTTCACTGGACGGCAGAGGCTGGGGTCAGAGAAGTGAAGCCAAACTGTCCTCCTGCAGCAGGCAGGACCTGGAGGAACGCCAGGGTCCTAGCTCGGCGCTGGGCACCGCGCACATAGCCGCCGCCTCCACCGTCGCGGAGAGCGCACGCGGGGCGCAGTCGCTGGGTGGGGTGTCTGGCGGGCAGTCGGGCCCCGGCTGCGTTCAGCAGCTTACGGAGCCGGCGGGCGGCGCGGATCCCAAGTCCCAGAAGCAGTCGAACTCGCTCTGGCCCAGGGAGAGCTCAGGCAGCTCGCGCACGCGGTGCAGCCCGAGCTCCAGCTCCAGCGACGTCAGCGCCTCCTCGTCGATGAGTTCTGCGTCCATGCCGCCCAGGGCGTGCGCGGGCGGCGGCGGGGCCGAGGCGCTGGACGCTGGCTGCGGGCCCGAGGAGCCTCCCGGAGCGCTGGGGGGCGCGGCCGCGCGGGGGCACAGCGTTGCCACAGGCTGCAGGTGCGCGCTGCCCGCGGCCGGCGGAGGCACGGCCGAAAAGGGCTGGAAGGCGGACGGCTGCCCGAAGGCCCCGTACGCCAGGGCCCCGGGTTGGGGGGGCGGCGGAGGCGGCCCCAGCAGAGGCCCCAGCGGAGGGCCCCGCGGCCTCAGCCCGCTGTCCAGGCCTGGGCCCGCGTACGGCGGTAGAGTCCTGAGTGCGTGAGGGCCGAGGGCGGCCGCGGCGGACGGCGGCCTCTGCACCAGGCGGTAGCCCTCGGCGAGCATCAGGTGGTCGGCCATGGCGGCGGGCCGGCTGCCTGCGGGGACAGCACGCGGTGGTCAGCGCCGGCTCCCCCGGCCCGGGCCAGCGGCTCCTCTGCGGCGGGAGACCCAGGCACCGTGCGATCCCCGCAGCTTGGCTGGGCGGAGGAAAACCGAGCCGAACTCGCGCCGCGGCCCAGCCCACTCCAGCGCACCCCGCGGTCGCAGCTACGAGTCGCAAAGACCCTCACGAGGCAGCTCTCCCAAACCTCTGCGCCGCGTCCCCGGGCTCGGCATATTCTTATAACCAGAGGCGGGGCTTCCCCGCCCTCGGACGCTCATTGGCTGGGCGAGACGCTTCTGGGCGGGCCGCGTACGCCTGCTTCTAGGATTTGGCCCCGTCCCCGCTGGATCCCCGCCCCCGCCCCAGGCTCTGAGCACTGCCCCGGGGCGGGGTGTTTGGCACTTTGAGAGGGATTCGGTGTGGCCTTCTGGGCTTCGGAGTCGAGGCTTGGCTGGGGTCGAGCTTGAACTGACCAGAAGGCGGGGTGGGCGGGCCAGAGGTTTAGGCCCTCGAAGAGCTTCAGGATGTCAGGCCCACACAACCTGTTAACTTTCCAGATAGAGACCAAGGCTCAGTGGCGGAAGAGGCTTCCTGGTCTTAATCCAAGTGAGACTCCAGTCCAGCCTTTGTGATTGCGCAGCTACACAGGGTGCATGCACCTTAGTGGTGCAGGGTCCTTGCAGGAGGTCAGCTGTCCATCTCCATAACCCCCAGGAGAGCCTGTTGCTCCACCTTTCCTTCCCACCGCACCTTGTCTGTTGAAGCATGTACTGAGTTGTTATTAAAGTAATTTATGGGCATGTCTCCTGAAGGACTTGTTCAGCTTCTTCTTCTCAGCACTTGGCCCAGAGCCTGGCCCAGAGCAGGCTTTTAGTAAAAGCTGAGTGAATGAACTAATGCTGGAATGAATTGCATCTCTCAGCTGAGCCTCAGTTTCTTCATCTGTAAAAGGTGAAGGACAGCAGCACTCTCTCTTTGTGAGGGGTAAGTGAGGGCATGTGCATACAGTGCCCAGCACAGTGCCTGGCAGTAGTAGATGCTCAAAAGTGTCCCTCAGATGAATGAAAGGCTGTTTAAATCCTGTCCCGAAGGGCCTTCCCTTGATAACAGCAATAATAACTTGGGCTTTTAGAATGCTTTACATTCTACAAGTATTTTGTTGGGGGAAGGGCATGGATTATCAGCCCTATTTTGGTGATAAGGAGAGGCACACAAAGAGAGAGTGGCTGTCCCGAGGTCACAGGCAGCCAGAGTTAGCGTGTGAATGCCGTGTGTTTTCCAAGGCCTTAGGGCAACTGGAGTCTTTCCCGTGGCCAGGAGACAGCCTCCCAGACCTTGCCCTCTACGCATTGACACACACACTCCCCCTTCTCTGATCTTCCTCCCCGCCGTGGCGTCCTTGGGACTTCCTGGAACTTGAGTTTATCCAGTTGACATAGAGGGGAGAGCCCTAGAGTGAGAGTTCAGAGGCCCGAGGTCTATTTTTTCCTCTTTCTTCTTATTTTTTTTTTAAATAGAGATGGGGCAGCAGGGGGTGAGGAGGGTCTCAGGCGGATCTCAAATCCCTGGCCTCAAGTGATCCTGCCACCTCAGCCTTCCAAAGAGTTGGGATTACAGGCATGAGCCACTGCACCCAGCCAGAGGCCCAAGTTCTAATCATATCTCTGCCACCCACAGAGGTGTGACCTCCACTACCAACGGGCTGTGACTGTTGAGTGTTGAGCGGGCAGTGTCACTTGATTCCCCAGGGCCTCAGCTTTCTGCTCTGTGAAAGGGAGATGGTGATCTTTCCTAGTCAACCTGAGAGCTTGTGGGAAGTGATAAATGATCATTGGTGTGGCCACATTTTTGCAAAGTGTAGAAGCTACACCCTGGAATTTATTCCCCTGAAGCTTTCTCTACAGGTAAGGCTTCTCACAGAAATTCCTAAACCTGGCCATACCTCACTTATCTGGAGATGTCAGGGGTAAGGGGTGGGTGAGTGGGGGTTTTGAGAAAGAATCTCTGTCCCACCCTAACTTCCTGACACAGACTCTCCGAGGATATTTTTAAATCATAAGAATCTGTATTTTCAAAAGTCACTCTGGGCTGGGCATGGTGGCTCACACCTGTAATCCCAGCACTTTGGGAGGCGGAAGTGAGAGGATTGCTTGAGTTCAGGAGTTCAAGACCAGCCTGGGAAACATAGTGAGACCCTGTCCCTACAAAAAATTAGTTGGGCATGGTGACAGGTACCTGTAGTCTGAGCTACCCAGGAGGCTGAAGTAGGAGGATTACCTTAGCCCTGGAGATGGAGGCTGCAGTGAGCCATGATGGGGCCACTGCATTTCAGCCTGGGTGGCAGAGATCCTGTCTCAAAAAATGAACAAGTAGGCCAGATAGGTGGCTCACGCTTGTAATCCCAGCACTTTGGGAGGCCGAGGCAAGCAGATCCCTTGAGCTTAGGAGTTCGAGACCTCTGTCTCTGCAAAAATAAAAAATTAGCTGGGAGTGGTGTGCACTTGTAGTCCCTGCTACTCGGGAGGTTGAGGTGGGAGAATCACTTGAGCCAAGGAAAGAGAGAGAGAGACAGAGAGAGAGAGGAAGGAAGGGAGGGAGGGAGGGAGGAAGGAAGGAAGGAAAAGAAAGACAAAAGGAAAGAAAAAGAAAGAAGGAAAGAAAGGAAGAAAGAATGAAAGAACGAAAGAAAAGAGAAAAAGAAAGAAAGAGAAAGAAAAAGGGGAGAAAAAAGGAAAAATAGAGTTGGAAAGATGTTGGATGCAGGGGTGGAGGGGGGAAGGTTGCAGTATTGCAAAGGATGGCCAGCCTAAGCCCCATTGAGACCTCAGGGTTTGAGCAGAGACTTGAAAGAAATGGGGTATTTGGGGCAAAAGTGGGCTGGGCATGGTGGCTCACGCCTATAATCCCAGCACTTTGGGAGGCTGAAGTGGATGAGTCACTTGATTCCAGGAGTTTGAGACCAGCCTGGCCAACAGAGTGAAACCCGTCTGTACAAAAAAAATACAAAAATTAGCCAGGTGTGGTAGTGCGCACCTGGCTCCTAGCTACTGAGGAGGCTGAGGCAGAAGAATCGCCAGAACCCAGGAGGCAGAGGTTGCAGTGAGGCAAGATGGCACCATTGCACTCCAGCCTGGGTGACAAAGTGAGACTCTATTTAAAAAAAAGAAAAAAGGCTGGGCACGGTGGCTCACACCTGTAATCTTAGCACTTTGGGAGGCCGAGGCGAGAGGATCACCTGAGGTCAGGAGTTTGAGACCAGCCTGAAGAATAGACCAATATAGTGAAAACCCATCTCTACTAAAAACACAAAAATTAGCTGGGCGTGGTGGTGTGCACCTATAACCCCAGCTACTCCGGAGGCTGAGACAGGAGAATTGCTTGAACCCAGGCAGCAGAGGTTGCACTGAGCTGAGATCGAGTCATTGCACTCCAGCCTGGATGAGAGTGAGACTCTGTCTCAAAAAAAAAAAAAAAAAAAAAAAAAGAAAGAAAAAAAAAAAAAGAAAAAAAAAAAAAAAAAAAAAAAAAAAAAAAGCAGTATCAGCAGAGGGAACGCTGGAGCAGCACTTCTAAAACTGTAGCAACAAGTCCCAAAGTGTCAGCATTACCAGGGACCCCATTAGAAATACACATCTAGGGTCCCGCTCCAGACACAAATTAGTTTCTATATCAGAAATGGAGCTCAGCATCTGTGTTTTAGTAAGCCCTGCAGGTGATTCTGGTTGAGGCCCTCTGAGTTAGGGGAAAGCCTTAGGCAGGAATGAGCCACAGCCCTGAGGGAGTGTGGACAGAGCACAGCGGAGCTGGGAGGGTAGGAGGGAGGCCAACTGCATGGGGTCTTGCAAGGACTTTGGCCGAGGAGTGACAGGATCTGGCTTTTGCTCTGAAAGCCTTCCTATGGTTGGACCTCATTTGTTTCTAGAGTTTCCATAAACGACTTCCTCCAGGCTCCTTGGATGCCCCAAGCACATTGTCCCCTCAAGACTTTTGCTGTGCCCTCTGCCTGGAATGCTCTTCCCTCAGACAGCCACAAGACCTTCCCTGACCACCCTCTATCCTCTCTGTCCCCTAACTCTGTTTTATTTCTCTCCTTAGCACCTACCACCATATAGTCATGCACTGCATTACATTTGGGTCAAGACAATGGTCCTATAAGATTACAATGGAGCTGACCAGTTCCTATCACCTAGTGACCTTGTATCCATCCTAAAGTCATAATGCAACACATTATGTGTTTGTGGTGATGCTGGTGTAAACAAACCTACTGCACTGCCAGTCACATTAAAGTATAGCACAGGCCAGGCGTGGAGGCAAGCCTGTAATCCCAGCACTTTGAGAGGCTGAGATGGGTGGATCACCTGAGGTCAGGAGATTGAGACCAGCCTGGCCAACATGGCAAAACCACGTCTCTACTAAATTGCAAAAATTAGCTGAGTGTGATGGTGGGCGCCTGTAATCCCAACTACTCTGGAGGCTGAGGCAGGAGAATCACTTGAACCCGGGAACTGCAGTGGGCTGAGTTTGCACCACTGCATTCCAGCTTGGGCGACAGAGCTAGACTCTGTCTCAAAAAAAATATTGCACATACAATTATGTACAGTACACTTGATAATGATGATAAACAACTATGTTTATGTATTTATGGTATGTTTTATTGTTATTTTAGAGTATACTCCTGCTATTTAATAAAAAAAGTTAACTGTAAAACAGCCTCAGGCAGGTCCTTTAGGAAGTATTGCAGAAGACACTGTTATCACAGGAGATGACAGCTGTGTGCATGTTATGGGCTCTGAAGACCTTCCAGTGGGCCAAGGTGTGGAGGTGGAAGACAGTGAGGCTGATGATCCTGACCCTGGGTAGGCCCAGGCTAATGTGTGTGTTTGTGTCTTAGTTTTTAACAACAACAACAAAATTTTGAAAATAGAAAAAACTTACAGGATAAGGATATAAAGAAATAAAATGGGCTAGGTGTGGTGGCTCATGCCAGTAATCCCAACACTTTGAGAGGCTGACGCAGAAGGATCACTTGAGCCCAGGTGTTTGAAACTAGCCTGGGCAACATAGCAAGAACCTTGTATCTACCAATAATAAAAAAATTAGCTGAACATGGTGGTATGCACCTGTAGTTTCAGCTACTTGGGAGGTTAAGGTGGGAGGTTCACCTGAGCCTCAGAGGTCAAGGCTGCAGTGAGCCATGATTGTGCCACAGCACTCCAGCCTGGGTGACAGAGTGAGACCCCGTCTTCAAAAAAAAGAGGGCCGGGCAAGGTGGCTCATGTCTGTAGTCCCAGCACTTTGGGAGGCCCAGGTGGGCAGAGATCACCTGAGGTCAGGAGTTCAAGACCAGCCTGGCCAACATGGTGAAACCTCGTCTCTACTGAAAATACAAAAAATTAGCCAGGCATGTTGGCACAAGCATGTAATCCCAGCTACTTGGGAGGCTGAGACAGGAGAATCGTTTGAACTCAGGAGTCAGAGGTTGCAGTAAGCCAAGATGGCACCACTGCACTCCAGCCTAGGCAACAGGGCAAGACTCTGTCTCAAAAAATAAATAGAAAGAAGGAAAAGCTGCACAACGTGTTTGTGTTTTAAGCTAAGTGCTATTGCAAGAGAGCTTAAAAGTTTTAAAGCCGGGCGCGGTGGCTCAAGCCTGTAATCCCAGCACTTTGGGAGGCCGAGGCGGGTGGATCACGAGGTCAAGAGATCGAGACCATCCTGGTCAACATGGTGAAACCCCGTCTCTACTAAAAATACAAAACATTAGCTGGGCATGGTGGTGCGTGCCTGTAATCCCAGCTACTCAGGAGGCTGAGGCAGGAGAAGTGCCTGAACCCAGGAGGCGGAGGTTGCGGTGAGCCGAGATCGCGCCATTGCACTCCAGCCTGGGTAACATGAGTGAAACTCCGTCTCAAAAAAAAAAAAAGTTTTAAAAAGTATATAACAGGCCGAGCACGGTGGCTCATGCCTGTAACCCCAGCACTTTGGGATGCTGAAGCAGGCGGATCGCACGGTCAGGAGTTTGAGACCAGCCTGGCCAATATGGTGAAACCCTGTCTTTACTAAAAATACAAAAATTAGCCGGGTGTGGTGGCACGTGTCTGTAGTCCCAGCTACTCAGGAGAAGGAGGCAGAAGAATTGCTTTCGGAAGGCAGAGGTTGAAGCGAGCCGAGATCATGCCACTGTACTCCAGCCTGGGTGACAGACTCCATCTCAAAAAAACAAAACAAAACAAAACAAACAACAACAACAACAACAAAAACTATATAATGTTACAGTAAGCTAAGGCTAATTTATTATTAAAGAAATAAGTCCACTTTGGGAGGCCAAGGCAGGTGGATCACCTGAGGTCGGGAGTTTGAGACCAGCCTGACCAACATGGAGAAACCCCGTCTCTACTAAAAATACAAAATTAGCCGGGCATGGTGGAGGGTGCCTTTAATCCCAGCTACTCAGGAGATTGTGGCAGGAGAATTGCTTGAACTTGGGAAGTGGAGGTTGCAGTGAGTTGAGATCACACCATTGCACACCAGCCTGGGCAATAAGAGCAAAACTCTGTCTCAAAAAGAAAAAAAAGAAAGAAATATTTTTTATAAATTTAGTGTATCTTATAAAGTCTATAGTAATGTACAGTAATGTCCTAGGCCTTCATGTTCACTCATTACTCACTCACTCACTAACCCAGAGCAACCTCGAGTCCTGCAAGCTCCATTTGTAGCAGTGCCCTATATAGGTGTACCAGTTTCCCTGTTATCTTTTACACTGTTGTTTTTTTTTTCTTTTTTCTTTCTTTTGTTTTTTTTTTTTTTTTTGAGTCGCAGTCTCGCTCTGCTGTCCAGGCCGGAGAACAATGGCACGATCTCAGCTCACTGCAATCTCCACTTCCTGGGTTCAAGTGATTCTTAAGCCTCAGCCTCTTGAGTAGCTGGGATTACAGGCGCCTGCCATCACGCCCAACTAATTTTTGCATTTTTTGTAGAGACAGGGTTTCACCATGTTGGCCAGGCTGGTCTCAAACTCCTGACCTCAAGTGATCCACCTGCCTTGGCCTCCTAAAGTGTTAGGATTGCAGGAGTGAGCCACTGTGCCTGGCTTATACTGTATTTTATATCATATTTTTACCGTACCTTTTCTATGTACAGTACATGAATATTTACCATTGTGTTAGGGTTGCCCACGATGTTCAGCCCAGCAGCAAGTCGTACAGGTTTGTAGCCTAGGAACAAAAGGTCATACCATATAGCCTAGGTGCATAGCAGACTGTGCCATCTGGGTTTGTGAAGCACACTCCATGATATTTGCACAATGATAAAATCACCGGACAACATGTTTCTCAGAACATATCCACATTGTTAAGTGACTCGTGACTGTATTTCAGAGAATGATTTCCCACCACTGGGTCAGCTCCCAGAGAGCACAGGCATTGATTGTTTTCCTCTGCACAGTCTCCAAGGCATCAGAACAGTGCTTGACACATGGTAGGGACTTAGTATTTATTGAATGAATGCATTAGGCACAGAAAAACTTGCTATCCTTGTGGCTCATGCCTATAATCCCAGCACTTTGGGAAGCTGAGGCAGGCAGATCATCAGGTCAGGAGTTCGAGACCAGCCTGACCAATTATGGTGAAACCCTGTCTCTACTAAAAATACAAAAATTAGCCAGGCACAGTGGTGTGTGCCTGTAATCCCAGCTACTCAGGAGGCTGAGGCAGGAGAATTGCTTGAACCTGGGAGGCAGAGGTTGCAGTGAGCCAAGATGGCACCATTGCACTCCAGCCTGGGCAACAGAGAGAGACTCCATCTCAAACAAACAAACAAACAAAAAACCTGACTACCCTTATCGTAAGTAACCTTATCCTTTGCGTTCTTATATTAGAGCAAAGACTTTTTGACAGAGAAGGAAAGTGAGATCCAGAAAATGGTTGGAATTGCTGAGGAGTGTATGTGGAGCATGTATGAGTGGCATGTGTGCGGTGGAATCAGGAGTGGAAGCAACATTTGTAGCCCTTGGAGCGGAGTCTTTCACACTGCCTAAGCTGCTTTTAGCCTAAGCCACACCTTTACAAGCACGAGTAGACAGGACCACAGTAGTTCTTGGCCCAGGTGGGCATTGACCAGCAAAAGGCATTGGGCCCTGAGGTCCATTTTGTGCTGCTGGGTGAGGGTGCAGTCCTTTCCTCTCCTTCCCTGTGTCCAATGCCCTTTCTGAGGATGCACCGGAGGATCCACCCCAGGTGATTTTATCTCCCTCAAGGACCTCAGGTTCTGGCTGGTGTGGACAATTGATTTGATACCTCTTGGGTTTTGCTCTTGCTGACTGCCGCATTTCCAGTACTCAGCAAGGGACGAGGCTCAGACAGGTCTCAGCAAATACTGTCTAGAAATTGACTGAGACTGGAGGGCTCAGGAGAGGGTGTGGGGAGGACCTCATTCTCGAACGTCTGAGCTGGTTTCTTGGTCCATAGCTGACCACGATTCCTGCCTCCCACCCCCACCCCAGCCAGCTTAGCAGACTTGTGCTCAAACCTGGTGGCTTCTCTGATGCTGAGGTCTGGGCTGACTGGCAGGCAGACTTTGTCTCCTCTGCTGCTTTTTCGCTATGTTGCAGAGGAGGGGAGATATTTATACCACATCCCCCAAGGGCCATGTCCTCAAAGAGACCCCAGCTGATGATCTGCACCATTGTGCCTGATGCTCAGCTGAAAAGAATGAAGCTACAGGTTGGATGCAGTGGCTCATGCCTGGAGTCCCAGCTACTGGAGAAGCTGGGGCGAGAGGATGACTTGAGCCCAGGAGTGAGCCATGATTACACCACTACACTCCAGCCTGGGTGACAAAGGGAGACCCAGTCTCAAAAAAATAAATAATAAATAAAAAAAGATGGAGGCTACAGCGCCTGATTGTAACAAGAATAATATTAGTTAACATTTACTGAATATAGTATAACAGATATGGGCTGGATGCTTTACAGATATTGTCTTATTTAATTCTCATAATAAACCTGTAAATAGTTACTATTATCATTCCCATTACACAGAGGAGGAAACTGGGACTCAGAAAGGAAAGTGAACACAGAGCCACACAGCTAGTGATGGAGGACAGGCTTGTGGCAGCTCTGCTAGTTGCCTCTCAGGGGGCACTTTCTTTTCCCCTTTACCTGCATTGTACTCCTGCCCAATAATATCAGCATAAGAAATAGGTTTGTGAGGGAAAGGGAGATCAAGTGATGGGCATGGGGTTGACTTGCTTTTTTATACAGAGTGGTTTGGTAATATTTGAGCAAAGCCTTGAAGGAGGTGAAGGAATTGGCCAAGCAGACATGGAGGTGAGTAGGACAGCATTCTAGACAGAGGAAAGAGCCTTCCATATCTGCTTGGCCAAATATTACCTTTCTCTTATGCTGAGCACCCTATTTAATTATAGTGGTTTTCAAATATGTTCACAAATTTTTTGATACTTCTCCCTTAAATTCCCCTCTCCTTGAATGTGAGATAAACATAGTGATTCACTTCCAGCTAAGAGAATACAGAAGAAGTGATGGTGTCATTTCCAAGACTAGGTCATAAATGATATTGTGGGTTCCTCCTTGCTCTCACTCTGGAATCACTTCCCCTGGGGAAAGTTAGCTGACATATTGTGAGGACATGAGGACACTCAAGCAGCCCTGTGGGAAGGCCCACATGACAAAGAACTGAGGCTTCTTGCCATTAGTCAGTGAGGAATTAAGGCCTTTTGCCAATGGCTGTATGTGTGAGCCATCTTGGAAGCAGCTCCTCCAGCCCCAGTCAAGCTTTCAGATGACTACAGCCCCAGCCAACATCTCGTTTGCAAACTCAGGAGAAACCCTGAGCCAGAATGACCTAGCTAAGGTACTCCTGGATTCCTGACCCACAGAAACTGACATACTAAGTGTATGCTATTTTAAACTGCTCAGTGTTGGGGTAATTTGTCACACAGCAATAGATAGTTCTCCCTTGGTATCCATGGGGGATTGGTTTTAGGACTCCCTATAGATACAAAAGTCCTCATTTGCTCAAGTTCTCAATATAAAATGATGTGGTATTTGCATATAACCTATGCATTATCCTTTGGTATTCCTTAAATCATCTCTAGAGTACTTATATTGAATACATTGTAAATGCTATGTAAATAGCTGTTATACTCTACTGTTTAGGGAATAGTGACAAGAGGAAAAAGTCTGTACATGTTCAGTACAGATATAATTTTTTTTGGACAGGGTTTTGCTCTGTCACCCAGGCTGAAGTGCAGTGGTATGACCACAGCTCACTGCAGCCTCAACCTTCCAGGCTCAAGTGATCCTCCCACCTCAGGCTTCCGAGTAGCTGGGGCTACAGGCATATACCACCATGCCTGGCTAATTATTTTTTCTTTGTTTTAGAGATGTGGTCTTACTATGTTGCCCAGGCTGGTCTTGAGCTCCTGGGCTCAAAGATCCTCCCAACTTGGCTTCCCAAAGTTCTGAGATTACAGGCATGAGCCACTGCCCCTGGCCTAGACACAAGTTAAAACAATTTTTTTTTCAACTCGAGATTGGTTGAATTCACAGATGCAAAACCCACAGATACTGATTGACTGTGTATTAATATAGCAACCTGCCTCTGTTCCATCCCCCAAATGGGCCTTACCTTGCTATATTTTCTATTTTTTTCTCAGCATTTATCATTGACTAACATACTAAGTAACTTTTTGTTTTGTTTTGTTTTAGAGGCAGGGTCTCACTGTGTTGCCCAGGCTGGAGTGCAGTGGCACAGTAATAGCTCACCGCAGCCTTGACCTCCTGGGCTCAAGCAATCTTCCAGCCTTGGCCTCCCAAAACACTAGGATTATAGGCATGAGCCACTGTGCTTTGCTTCATTCCACATTTTAATGCTTAGAGAACCTACAACCAGATTCTATTGATTCTAAGACACAAAAATCTTTTTTCACACTTTAACTTTTCCAACATAAGAATCTTTTAGGCCAGGCATGGTGGCTTATGCCTATAATCCCAGTATTTTGGGAGGCCCAGGTGAGTGGATTGTTTTAGCTCAGGAGTTGGAGAACAGCCTGGGCAACATGGAGAAATGCTGTCTCTACAAAAAATTTAAAAATTAGCTGGGCGTGGTGGCATCTGTCTGTAGTCATAGCTACTTGAGAGGCTGAGGTGGGAGGATGGCTTGAGCCCAGGAGGTGGAGGTTGCAGTGAGATGAGATCATGCCACTGCACTCCAGCCTGGGCAACAGAGCCACATCCTGTTTTTAAAAAAAAAAAAAAAAAAAAAAAAAAAAAAAAGAATCTTTTAAAATTGATAAGATCTCATATTAATGAAATACAGTATGAATCAGGCACTGGTCTAGGTGTCTAAATGAAACAGGTGAAGCTCCCTGCTAGTGCGGAGTTGACATTCTGATGGTTGAGAGATAAACAATTAAACATAATAAATAAGTAAGTTAGGCTGGGCCTGGTGAATCGCACTTGTAATCCCAGTGCTTTGAGAGGCCAAGGCAGGAGGATTGCTTGTGCCCAGAAGGTTGAAGCTATGGTGAGCCATGATTGTGCCACTGCTCTCCAGACTGGGTGACAGAGCAAGACTCTGTCTCAGGGGAAAAAAAAAAATGTAGAGTGACAGATGCTGATTTTGTTTAGGGTATCAATGTGCCCAGACAAAAATCAGACACATTCCTGGACAAGAGCTATGAGTAGAAAAGGCTGGGTGGGACTTCCTGGAAAGCTTTTTAAAAACAAATGGAATTTGTCACACCTGCAATCCCAGCTCTTTGGGAGGCTGAGACAGGTGGATCACAATGTCAGGAGTTCAAGACCAGCCTGGACAACATGGTGAAATCTCATCTCTATTAAAAATACAAAAATTAGCTGGGCATGGTGGCAGGCACCTGTAATCCCAACTACTCAGGAGGCTGAGGCAGGAGAATCGCTTGGACCCAGGAGGTGGGGGTTGCAGTGAGCTAAGACCATGCCACTGCATGCCAGCGTGGGCAACAGAGTGAGACTCTGTCTCCAAAACAAAAATAGGAATTATCTACAATGAGTAAACTCACAGAGACAGAATGCAGACTGGTGGTTACCATGTGCTGGGAGGAAGGGCGAATGGGAAGCAACTGCTTAATACATACAAGGGCTCCTTTAGGGGTGATAAAAATGTTTGAAGGCCGGGCACGGTGGCTCACCCCTGTAATCCCAGCACTTTGGGAGGCTGAGGCGGGTGGATCACGAGGTCAGGAGTTCAAGACCAGACTGGCCAACATGGTGAAACCCATTTCTACTAAAAAATACAAAAATTATCCAGGCATGGTGGCTTGTGCCTATAATCCCAGCTACTTGGGAGACTGAGGTAGAATTGCTTGAACTGGGACCCGGGAGGTGGAGGTTGCAGTGAACCAAGATTGTGCCACTGCACTCCAGCCTGGGCTACAGAGCAAGACTTCATCTCAAAAAAAAAAAAAAAAATTTGGGAACTAGATAGAGTTGGTGGTTGCACAAACATGGTGAATGTATTAAGTGCCACTGAATTGTTCATTTTTAAATAGCTAATTTTATATTACATTGATTTCCCCTCAATTGAAGGGAAAAACCAACAGATGGTTTCAGCCAGCACTCACTTTTTGTGCTTTGCCTTTCATCTTTTTCTGCCAGGGATGAGGATGTGATGCCTAGAAGACAGTAGCCATTTTTTTCAGCATAAGCAAAGAATTATAGTAACAATAACAGCTAACGCCTATAGAGCACTTAATATAAAGCCAGGTACGGTTCTAAGCTTTTTATCTACATTGACTCATTTAATATTTAAACCAACCCTATAAGGAAGATACTGTTATTCCCATGTTACAAATGAGAACACAGGTACAGAGAAGAAAATTCATGGCCCATGCCAAGGAAGGCATAGTGAAATCTAGTTGAAGGCTGAACCTTCCATGCACAATGGAAACTCTGTAGCAGCCCTGGATACCTACCTTGGTCTTCTTAACTATTTGAGAAAAACACTCCCTATTTAATTAAGCCATTTTAGTTAGGTTTCTATTCCACACATTCTGAGATTGAAAGCCAGGTATGTCTGACATCTATGCAAGTGTGCCTAACCACTCTGCTCTCCTAGCCTGCAAAAAGTGGTCAAGTGCTTGTGGGCTCTCTGATCCCAGTAGATGGTGGCCCTCTTGAAAGTGGAGCGGGGGTCTTCCTCCACTTTGAAGTACCATCATTGAGCATGGGTCCTGGTCCAGCTGGAGCAGTGCAGTGTGTGATGGGATTAGCAGTTTGGACCCAGAGAAGGGGCTCAGAGTGCAGTGAGGGAGACATTCCCTGGTGTAAAACAGACATCAAAGATAAAGTGAGCCCAGAGGCAGGGGAACTTCATGATGGTCAGGATCTAGACAGATGAAGAAGACAGAAAATGGGCTTTCCAAACAAAGAGGACAGCTTTTGAGGGAAAGCATCAAGGTGTGAATGTACAGAGTGGCGTTCAGGAAGTACCAATAGCTGGGCGAGGCTGGAAAAATGGGCATGGATGTCGAGAGAGGGAGAAATCAGTTCTGAAGGGTGAAGACTCAGAACTCAGGACTTAGAACATTG
The DNA here is from genome assembly GCF_001604975.1 of Cebus imitator. Taxonomy (NCBI): domain Eukaryota; kingdom Metazoa; phylum Chordata; class Mammalia; order Primates; family Cebidae; genus Cebus; species Cebus imitator. The sequence continues at coordinate 4,959,571 of NW_016107451.1, read as the reverse complement.
AAAATCATCTGTGCAGAGATTTCTGTGTCTTACTGCAACCCCAGGAGAAATGGCAGGAGGTGTTTCTCCCATTTTACAGACAGGAATTGATTTCAGAGAGGCTTGATTTGGTTAATGTTGCCTCGTTAGCAAGTGGCAAGAGTGGGACTTGGACTGGGGTCTTTTAAACTCATGCCCCACACTTGCCTGCTTGAGCAAGTGGTGGTCAGCCTGCCTCTGTGGGTAGGGAGGGACTGCAGAAGTGTTCTGAGCAGGAAAGGGATGCTCCTTCTATAGGAACTTTCTCTTTTGCCAGTGCATTTGAGGTGACTTTCTGGGGCATGGAGGCAAACTCGTTCATTCGTTCGTTCATTCATTCATTCATTCATTCATTCATTTATTTATTTATTTATTCAAAGAACACTTGCTGAGCTCCTTCTGTGCACCAGACACTCTGTGTTATCATGGAGCTTACAATTTAGTGACAAGAGAGACAAGAACCCAGTAGAAAAAAAACCCAAACAATTACAAACTGTCAAGGGCTAGGAAGGAAACAAGCAAGGTGATGCAAACTTATGTTAGAAAGAGGCGTCAGGGATGGCCTCCTTGACAGGTGACGGACAGTATGTTGAACTGATGGAGAGGAGGAGCCAACTCTGCCAAGAACAGAAGGAAGATGTTCGGGCAAAGAAAGCAGTGTGTGCAAATGCTCGGGTAGGAAAAGCTGGTAGGTTTGAAGAACTGAATAAAGGCCCTGAGGCTGGGTGGCGGTGAGCTGAGCATTGACCATCAGGCAGGTAGGCAAGGGTCAGATCATGAGGGCACTGAGATGCCAAGTCACGAGTGTGTGTTGTGTCTCGGGTGGGATGGTAAGCCACTAGAGCCAGGAGGTCAGCCTGCCTGTCCCAGCAGGACCAAAACCCTGTGACCTTGTGGAAGAGGGAGATTAGGGAAGGCAGGAGGGGCTCAACCAGCTGCAGTGGAATCTCATGTAAAGGAGGCAGGGGCATTAAGTTCTAAAATCAGCAGGTAAGGCAAAAGTCACATGCAGTCCTTAGGAATTCAGTAAGGAGGCTGGATGCGGTGGCTCATGCCTATAATCTCAGCACTTTGGTAGGCTGAGGTGGGTGGATCACTTGAGATCAGGAGTTCGAGACCAGCCTGGCCAACATGGAGAAACCCCATTTCTATTAAAAATACACACACACACACACACACACACACACACACACACACACACACAAATTAGCCTGATGTAGTGGTGTGTGCCTGTAGTCCCAGCTACTTGGGAGGCTGAGGCAGGAGAGTTGCTTGAACCCAGGAGATGGAGGCTGCAGTGAGCCAAGATCATGCCACTGGGTGACACAGCAAGATTCTGTCTCAAAAAAGCAAAAATTCAGTAAGGAGCTTATTACATTTTTGTGAGTTCAATCCTTATAGTAATAGGTATGTTTTTACATACTCTACATAATAATATGCAGTATATGGAAAAAGCATGTATTTGCACTATATAAAAAGTGTATAATTTAATATTGCCTTTTTTTTTTTTTTTTTTTTTGAGACAGGGTCTTGTTCTGTCACCCAGGCTGGAGTAATGGCACAATCACATGCCATGGCACAAGTTGCAACCTTGAACTTCTGGGCTCAAGCCATCCTCCCACCTCAGCCTCTGGAGTAGCTGGGACTACAGGCATGCACCACCGCACCTAGCTTTTCTTTCTTCCTTTCTTTTTCTTTCCCTTTCTTTCTTTTTCTTTTTCTTCCTTCCTTCCTTCCTTCCTTCCTTCCTTCCTTCTTTCTTTTCTTTCTCTCTTTCTCTTTCCTTATTCTTTCTTTTTCTTTTTTTTTTTAATAGCAGAGATGAGGTCTTGTTGTGTTGTCCAAGCTGATCTCAAATTCCTGAGCTCAAGCAATCTTCCTGCCTCGGCCCCCAATATTGTGTTTAAACACATAAAAGAGAGACAAGCGAGTTGGCTTGTACCTATAAAGTTGTTTGTGTGGATTACAGTGTAAGTACACTGAGACTCCCCAGAATGGGTGCTGTTGCTGCCCTGTCCAGATCCCCTTTCCCAGCTGCCATGATGTAGCCTACTAACAATCACAGCTGCCCCTTCTCTTGAGAATTGTCTTCAGCCTAATAGAAGCATCCCATCTCCCCGACCCTAGTCCTTGCCAGTCCTGGGGACAGACTGGTGAGGGGTATAAAAGGCTGGTCCTCTTGCCTCAATGTGAGACTGACTCTGTGGAGTAATTGACTGGGACCTGTTCATCTTTCCTCCTTCCTCTTTCCCTCTCTTTTCAAAATTATTATTAGATACAGGATCTCACTATATTGACTAGGCTGATTTTGAACTCCTGACCTCAAGCAATCTTCCCTATTCGGCCTCCCAAAGTGCTGGGATTACAGGCGTGACCCACTGAACCTGTCCAGATGATGACCTTGACCTCTGATTGCCACATAACTGGGACTCAGAGACCTTCTTGCATATCTGTGGGAAGGGGAGTATGCTCTGAACTGCATTTCCTCACCAGCGTCACCCATTCCTTAAGAGTCAGGCTGATAAACGAGTCAATGCTGAGCCCAAACCAAGCAGGATTAATCATTTCCTCCTCCACACTGCTGCGGCTGCATCCTGTGTCTGAGTCATTTCCTTGTCCCCTAATAGTTAACATGATGCCCAGTACAAAATAGGTATAGGGGAATATTTACTGAATAAATGTCACTGAATATGACGCTATTGGATGTTGGGTCCACTCAGTCCATTTGGCCACATTTTAAACAGCATGAGGGTAGGTTTTTTGTTTTTTGTTTTTAAGACACTATGCAAATAGGTAGAGCCAAGTTTTACTCTTTGGTGTGGGAAGGGCAGGATGGTACAGTGCAAGAGCCTGAGCTCTGCAGACACTTAGGAGTCCTGTGCTTGAATTCTAACTCTGTCCCTCTGGGTCTTGAAATTTTAGACAAATTATTTCTCTTGGAATCTCAGTTTCTGCATTTGTAAAATGGGGGTGATATTAAGAACAGCTATGTGATAGGTGATTAGGAGGATTAAATGCAATAATGCACCTAAAATTTCCATCACTGGCCTAACACAAAGTAGGAGCTCAGTAAATATTAATTTTCTCTATTCTGTATTTCCCATAGGACCTAGAACATGACAGATAGTAAATGCTAGGTCACCTTCAGGCCACCCTGGACCATCCAACTCTGGCTAAGCCATCAGCTGACTACAACTACATGAATGAGCGGGATATGTGAGCAGAAGAATCACCCAGCTGAGCCCAGCCAACCTGCAGCATATAGTATCATGAGCTAATAAACAATTCCTGCTTTAAGCCCTAAGCCCTAACAATTTGAGGTCCTTGTTATACAGCAAACACTGTTGCAAACAATGGAGTTTTAGGAAGAGCCGGGATGGAGCTGGTATTTAGGAGCAACTGAAACAAGGACTCTCTTGTCCTGTCTCATGTCTTTTTTTTTTCTGCACATTAGCTTCCTTCTCTTTCATAGCACATTGATTTTCTTCATGATGCAGAGAAAAAGATTGAGTTTTATAGCTGGTGTCTTCAAGATAATGGAGAAAAACTGATTCATTTCTCTGCATCTCAGATCTAAAAATCCCTGGGAAAAGACTCATTGGCCCAGCTTAGGTCAAGCATCCCTTTGGACCAATCAACTGGTGATGGGCTGGGGAGAGCACTTCATCACAACACACGCACTAGATGACATACAAGCAAAACTATATCCCAAGCACTGTTTTAAGGCTTAACAAGTGTTAACTGACTTCATCCTCATAATACAACAATCCAATCAGAGCTATTATTGTCTCTGCTTTGAAGTGAGGAAACCAAAAACAAGCCAGAGAGGTGAAGTAACTTGCCCAAGACTACACAGCTAAAAAGAGATGCAGCCAGGACTTACACCACAGATGTCTGACTCCAGAACCTAGGCACTTAATGACCACAATGGTCTGCCTCTCATATCGGGTTCCTGGGGGGTTCCAATGGATTGAGAGTGGGCAGAATGGAGGCATTCCAATGAAATGTCCGGAATGCTAACCCAGAAACGGAAGTCTCTGGGGGCCCTTAGTTGCACTGTCTTCAGTCCTCTAAACGACTCTCACTAGGCCATGGCAGTGGAAGGTTCTGGATGACCTCAGAAAACAAATCTAGGATCAGTGGGTGGACACCACTGGAAAGAGAGTTTCAATTCAATGGTTGGAATTTCTTCAGAGTCAGGGATGTTAATATTCAAGGTCACACAGCAAGCAACTGGCTGAACTGGGATTTAAACTTATATTTGAAGGAGTGCTAAGGCTTTGCTATCAACCACTGTGCCCCATCTTCATTTCCTTCTCAAAATGAGGAAAAGAATATTGGTGGAGGTGGGGCAGGGAGACACAGGGCCTACGTCTACCTACATTTCATTAAAGGCCTGTTGTTTCCCAGCAGATGGAGGCTGCCATGTGATCATCTCCAGTTACTCAGTGGGTTTGCCCTGCCCCTTGGCTGGTGTGTAAATTCCCTGGGGGGAGAGTCATGTGCCCTCTTAAATGCCCAGCCTAGCGCTGTTCTGGCTGGGGCCTATGGAATGGGGTAGCTGGGAGGACGCTTCCTGTAGTTCCTCAGCTGCCTCCTAGCATGGCTTAGACTTTGGGGGCAGGGTTGGGCCAGGCAGGAAGGGGCAGCTGGGGGTTTCCTCTGGGTGCGACAGCCTGGCTCTTGCCGGGCTGGAAGCCAAGCCTAGGAAGGAATTTCCCAGTCCTGTCTGAATTCTGTTCTCTCTTTTTATTTTTTTTTAGAGACAGAGTCTCCCTCTGTCACCCAGGCTGGAGTGCAGTAATATGGTCATAGCTCACTGTAATTTCGAATTTTGGGCTCAAGTGATCCTCTCCCCTTAGTCTCAAGAGTGGCTGGGACTAGAGGAGAGAGCCCTCATGCCCCACTAATTTTTTTTTTTTTTTTTTTTTTTTTTTTTGTAGCGATGAGGGTCTCACTTTGTTGACCAGGCTGGACTCAAACTCCTGGCCTCAAATCATACCCCCACCACAGCCTCCCAAAGTGCTGGGATTAGAGACAGACTAGAGCCACCGTGCCTGGCCTGAATTCTGTTTTCTTTGTGGAAGGAGGGAGAATAGCATGAGAAGATGGATCCTGTTCCTTACCTCCCCAGCAACTAGCCTTAAGGCAGAAGAGGAGAATTGGGGTAGTCTTTATTTGGGAGGAGGACTTTCTTATAAGGATTTGCTGCTTCTCTCCTACGAAGAGAATGATACTCTCACACCCCTAAAGCTAACAGGTGCCCAGGGAAGTCTTGGCTTACTTGGGTGACAGTGCTGTGAAACAGAAATATAAATGTGGGCCAGGTGCAGCGGCTCATGCTTGTAATCCTAACAATTTCCCATGCTGACGCAGGCAGATCTTAAGCCTAAGGAGTTTGAGACCAGCCTAGACAATATGGCGGAAGCCTGTCCCTACTAAAAAGCAAAACAAACAAACAAACAAAAATTAGCCAGGCGTGGTGATATATGCCTGTCATTCCAGCTACTTGAGTGACTGAGGCATGAAAATCGTTTGAACCTGGGAGGCGGAGGTGAGACCATTGCACTCCAGCCTGGGCTCTGTCTCAAAAAAAACGTATATATATATATACACAAGCATGAGTCACATATGAAATTGGAAATATTATAGTAGCCACACTTAAGAAAGTAAAGAGAAACACCTGAAGTTAATTTTAATAACAAATTTTATTTAACCCAATAGGTCCAAAATAATATCATTGCAACCTGTAATTAATATAAAAATTATTAATGAGACATTTCACAGTTGTTGTACTGGATCTTTGAAATTTGATGTGTATTTTTTACTTAAATCACAATTTATTTAATTTTTTTTTTTGAGATGGAGTTTCATTCCTGTTGCCCAGACTGGAGTACAGTGGCATGATCTTGGCTCACTGCAACCTCTGCCTCCTGGGTTCAAGTGATTCTCCTGCCTCAGCCTCTCAAGTAGCTGGGAGTACAGGTATGTGCTACCATAACTGGCTAATTTTGCATTTTTTAGTAAAGATAGGGTTTCGCCATGTTGCCCAGGCTGGTCTCCAACTGCTGACCTCAGGTGATCTGCCCACCTCGGCCTCCCAAAGTGCTGGGATTACCGGCATGAGCCACCTTACTCAGCCATACACCGCAATTTTGATTAGCCACCTGTCAGCGGCTCAATTCATGGCTATCATGTTGGACAGAACAATTTCAGGCCATAGATTCTGGAAATGAGGATGCAGAAATCTCAGCATTTCTGGATCCTAAGATTGCCTTTGGGAGGACTTTAAGGTCATCTGGTCAAGTCTCTCACACACAAGGAAATAACTTTCCTCAAGAAGACCCACTGCTCCTAGCAAAGTTGATGTCCTCAAGTGTGCATCCCAGTCGGAAACTCCCCCATTCTGGCAGCCTCCTGCCAATGGAGACAGGCTGCTGACAGCCAGCCTCAAGATGTAAAACAGGGGGAAGAGGTGAGACAGGAAGACACTGGAAGAATATAGAATGGACCCTATTCTGGCAGACTTCCTCTCCTCTCACCTTTTCTCTTTCTGGAGGGATTGTCACAGCCTGGGCACAGAGCGGTAAGGGATTCTTTTGTTAACTTCCCAAACTGGAATGGAGACTCAGGCCCTCCCCTTCCCTTCTGATTCTCATCTCTCCATATTCATGGCAGCTAGCAATGAGCTAGACTCCACAAGCTACAAAAAGGTGGAGGCCCTGGGGAGGACACACTTTGGTCAGAATCCATGCGGGAAGGAACAGTTAATTCTGCCTGGGGACCCAGGGCAGGCCTCCCTGCCGGTGGATGTCTGAATAGAAGGAGCTGTGGAATAGTGGGTGGCAGCGGTGGGGAGTGCTGAGGAGGGTTAGTGATGATGAGGGATGGCAGGTGAAGGGAAAGAGCATCCAGGAAGAGGGTAAAAATCCAAGAAAGGGGCAGTATGAGGGAGCTGGTCTCCTATTTTCCCATGGGCCATGGTCGCTGCTGCTCTTTCTCCTCCCCCAAGTTGCCTTGACTTTCCATATAAGAAAGGGAAAGGATATTTCTTTCTTTTTTTTTTTTTTTAAACAGAGACAAGGTCTCTCTTTGTTGTGCAGTCTGGTGACGAACTCCCAGCTTCAAGAGATCCTCCTGCCTCTGCCTCCCAAAGTGCTGGGATTATAGGCTTGAGCCACTGGGCCTGGCCAGAGATTCTATTTTTAAAAATCTGCCTGCTGGCCAGGCGAGGTGGCTCACGCCTATAATCCCAGCACTTTGGGAGGCTGAGGCGAGTGGATCACAAGGTCAGAAGTTCGAGACCAGCCTGGTCAACATGGTGAAACCTCATCTCTACTAAAAATTCAAAAAATTAGCCGGCGTGGTAGTGTGCACCTGTAATCCCACCTACTTGGGAGCTGAGGCAGGAGAATCGTGTGAACCCAGGAGGTGGAGATTGCAGTGAGCCGAGATCGTGCCATTGTACTCTAGCCCTGGCGACAGTGTGAGGCTCCATCTCAAAAAAAAACAAAAACAAAACAAAAAACTTTACCCTGAAAAATATGAATCAGTTGTTCCTCTGATAAGAGGATATTTCAAAATATTAGGCTCCATCTCAAAAAAAAAAAAAAAAAAAGTCTTGTTCAGCTGAGTTCCTATAAAGACCAGCACATGGTGGATAGCTAATGAAAGCTTGTTAGTGAATGGAGGAGAGGGCAGAGAGCAGATGAAGGGGCTATCAGGCTGAGGCCAGGCCAGCTGGGGCACAGAGTGCAGGACAGATGGAGGAGCAGGAAGGTGACTGGCGTGTCCTGAGCATCTGGTTTTTCTCCTCATCTTCAGAATCTCATTCACTCGCCTGATAGTGAGAGGTAGGTGATATTGTGCTCCCATTCTACAGATGAGGAAAATGAGGCTCAGAGACATTCAGTGACTATCTGGGGTTAAGGCTTCTTCTGTATGATTTCGAAAGCCCATCTTTCTAGATGCTTTCTGGCAGTCCTCACCTAGCTATTGCCAAGAACTGAGCAGTGAGCAAGTTCTTGGCAGGCACCTGCACCTTTGGGGAGGGAAGACTGTATCCCTGGGAATTCCTGGTGAAGTGGAGGGTTCCTGGAAAGGCCTTCTGAAGCAGAAGGTCACTACCAGGCTTGGTGATCACCCAGCCACATCCCCCTCCAACCCTAGGTAAGGGTGGGAGGCAGCTCTGAGAGGTAAAGTGGCTTGCTCACATGGGGAGTGGGTGGCTGGAGGTGGGATTGACTACTCTGCCCCTGGGCACTGACTCATGGCCATCACTGTGGGAAAACTACTGCCCATCTTCCAGCCTTAGCTTTCCCAGCCAGGCAATGGGTAGGATTGCTTTACCAAATCTGCTTGGGCCTGGAGCCAAGGGACTGGGGCACATTGCCAGGGTACCTCACCTTCTCCCGGCTCCCAGTGCCAACAGCTTGCATGGGGCACTCCTCCTGTGGGCAGGACCTTTCCAGTTTCCAGAGGGACCAGGCCAGCCTCAGGCTCAAATCCCCATTACCTGGCACAGACATGGTGACTCACCATCCTGGTGTGCTGAGGACTCTCTCAGTTTCAGCATGCCAACTCCTGCATCCTGGGAACTCCTCAGTCCTGGACAAACCTGGATGGTTGGTCTCCCCAGACTGGCACCAATTCATAGTTGGCCCTCAAGAAATGTTCTAAGTAGGCCAGGTGTGGTGACTCATGCCTGTAATCCCAGCACTTTGGGAGGCTGAATTGGGAGGATTGCTTGAGCCCAGAAGTTTGAGACCAGCCTGGGCAACATAGGAAGACCCTGTCTCTACAAAAAATAAAAAGATTAGCCAGGTATGGTAGTGCATAACTATAGTCCCAGCTATTCAGGAGGCTGAGCTGGGAGGATCACTTGAACCTGGGTCATTGAGTCTTCAGTGAGCCATGATTATGCCACTGCACCCCAACCTGGGCGACAGACTGACTCTGACTCCAAAAAAAAAAAAAAAGGAAAAGAAATGTTCCAAATAAATGAAGGAAATCAGTGAACTAAATAACAACAAATGGGCAACATTGCTGTGAGGGAAACAGAAGAAGGACTGCTGATCTCATTTTGTAGCTGAGGAACTGAGGCCTGGAGAGTTTAAAAGTTCAGGCTACCCATCTCTATCTCATGCCTTTCCTCCACATCAGATCTCCTCAAAACTGTTCCCTGAGAATTTTGAGCTGGTCCCTGGGGTGAGAAGCAGCTGGGCCAAAGAGAAGGTATTCAGTGGCTCTGTGCCTAAGTTTAAGCTGGAAGGGACACCCAGAGATGGGGAAGAGAAGGGGCTGCTCTATTTCAACTGCACAGTGAAGAGCCTGGGTGGCCCTGCCTGGCCAGGTGGGTACAAACCTGATTTCAACCACTGCTAACTGTGTGACCTTGAGCAAGTGACTTACTCTCTCAGCTTCAGTTTCCTCATCTGTAAAATGGGAATATAATAATGATGCCCAGCTCTTGAGGTTTTGCAATTATTAAATGAGATAATGCATAGAAAGTAATGGTGGCCGGGCAAGGTGACTCGTGCCTGTAATCCCAGCACTTTGGGAGGCCGAGGTGGGCGGATCTCCAGGTCAGGAGTTTGAGACCAGCCTGGCCAGCATGGTGAAACCCTATCTCTACTAAAAATACAAAAAATTAGCCAGGCATGGTGGTGTGCACCTGTAATCCCAGCTACTCGGGAGGCAGAGGCAGGAGAATTGCTTGGACCCAGGAGGAGGAGGTTGCAGTGAGCCGAGATCGTGCCACTGCACTCCAGCCTGGGCAACAGAACCAGATTCCATTTCAAAAAGAAAACGAAAGTAATTGACGCAGTGACTAGCACAGCATAAATGCTGCAGAAATATTGGCTGTTTTTCTTTTATATGTATGTGTATATATACATATATATATATTTTTTACTAATTTTTATTTTATTTGTTATTATTATTATTTTGAGACAGGGTCTTGCTCTGCACCCAGGCTGGAGTGCAGTGGTGCAATCTTGGCTTATTGCAGCCTGAGCCTCCTGGGCTCAATCAATCCTCCTGCCTCAGCCTCCCAAAGTGCTGGGATTACAGGCATGAATCACTGTGCTTGGCCTTTAAAATGTTTTTATAGTCAAATACAGTAGTGTTCTTTTTCTTTTTTTATGGTTTTCTTTCTTTTTAATAGTAATTATTTTTTTTATTCGGTGCAAACAGGCATTACCTGCAATCTCACTTCCTGGTGTATGGGAGCTGGCTGCTTCAGAGGACAAAAGTCTGACACTCCTGTTACTTAGCAAATCCCACGGCTTCTCTGTGACTCAGTCTCCATGTCTGTAAAATGGGATTTTACCTAATTCAAGGCTGCTGGGAGAAGTGTTAGCTGGTGCGTATTTGGAGAGAACTAGTACTTAATCAATGAGCCATCTCTTTCCTCCCCATGCCCATCTTGTGAAGTACATATTTTTATTATTCCTAACGTACAGAGAAGGAAACAGTCATTAGAGGATACTTAGAAAACGTTTGCGTCGTGAATAAATGAACCAGTGACTGGGCGAATGGGTGCGTGGACAAACCAACGGATGAATGAGGAGCTGAGCGGATGTGCGAGGACCCTGCCTGCCGGGCGCCCGGGGTCTCCCTCCTCCGCACTCCGGGAGCGTGGGAACCTCCTCGTGCGCTTGGCCACTCGCTGCTCCTGGCATTAGGGGCTGCGGGCCCCGCCGCTGTCCCCACCCAGGTGTGGGGATGCGGAACTGATGGGCGCTGGGAGCTGGAAGCAGGCAGATGAAAGGGGGCCGTTTGTACCCAGGTCATTAGCCGCGGGTGTGAGCGGTGAGGCGGGCTTATCGCCCATCGAGGCCTCCCGGGCGGGCGGGTCCCCGACGCGGCTGCCGCAGCCGCCTGGGGCAGAGGGCACGGCGGTTCCCACGCTCCGGCCCCGGGCCGGGGGCGTTCTCGGAACCGCGTGGCCGCGCTCGCCACCGCCGCGGAGGCCGGGCTGTAATTAGGATAATTGCGCTACTCCCAGCCTGGGGCAGCTCCGGATCCCGGCTGCACCGCGCTGGCCTGGGAGGGGCGGGGGCAGAGGGTGGCGGGGGCAGAGGGTGGCGGGGCCAGAGCGCTGCAGCCCCTGGCGCAGCCCATTCCTCTAGACAGGTGAGTCAGCACAGCTGGGCGGCCCCAGCCACGGAGGGGCTTTGTGGGAAATGAGGGAGAGGGAGAGAACGAGCCTGGACGGAGCACCTAATGCATGCCGCTGGTGTGGTTAAACTATTCCATTCCTGCCCATCACTGGGGCATTGCAGGGAGTAGGTGAGAACATCTGTCCTGCCCGGGTGGTGCCTGACCCAGGGGAGATGTGCAAGACAATTAGCATCTTCATCTGCACAGCAATTTAGCAGGTGGGCATCAGGAGGCTCAGAGGTGAAGTCTCAAGACTGCGCAGCCAAGAGATGCATGCTTCAAAAAGGAGAACAATGAAGATCTGGGGGAATGGGGGCTCACAACTGTAATCCTAGCACTTTGGGAGGCCTAGGCGGGAGAATTGTTTGAGTCCAGGAGTTCAAGACCAGCCTGGGCAACATAGGAAAATCCAGCGCCCACCCCCAACCTACTCCATCTCTACAAAAAATACAAAACATTAGCCGGGTGGTGGTGTGCACAGGTAGTCCCAGCTACTCAGGAGGCTGAGGAAGGAGAATCGCCTGAACCCGGAAGGCAGAGGTTGCCGTGAGCCAAGATCATGCCACTGCACTCCACCCTGGGCATCAGAGTGAGACCCTGTCTCAAAAATAAAAATAAAAATAAAAGATGCCAGGCACGTTGGCTCACATCTGCAATCCCAACACTTTGGGAGCTCATGGCGGGTGTATCACCTTAGGTCAGGAGTTCGAGACCAGCCTGGCCAACATGGTGAAAACCCATCTCTACTAAAAATACAAAATGTACCTGGGCGTGGTGGCACCTGTAATCCCAGCTACTTGGGAGGCTGAGACAGAAGAGTCACTTGAACCCAAGAGGCAGAGGTTGCAGTGAGCCCAGATCGCACCACTGCACTCCATCCTGGGCAACAAGAGTGAGACTGTCTCAAAAAAAAAAAAAAAAACAAACGGAAAATGACCTTTGCTTAGTGAGTGTTGGCTTCGCTCCCTCGAGTACCTCGTTTTTATTGCGTTTTCGATCCCAACCCTGAAGCCCTTTCCTGATCCTTAGTTTCTTGGCAGGCCTAATCATAACCCCAGAGCTTTATCACTGATACAAGCCACATAAAATCCTTCTGGAAAAGACAGGTTAAAAAGAAATGATCCGATTTCAGGATCTAATCTCTAATCCTAAACCCAACCTAAACCTTAAGCTTGCTCCTGTATACCTAACTCTCAAATTAATCTTGACCATGGCCCCTGCCCATGTCTCCCACCTTCTTCCTGCAGTGATCATCTGTCACTGTCTCCCACCTCCCCAGTGGCCCTCCTTTCAGTGCTGGTTTCAAGTCTGTGGGTCTTTGCACGTGCTGGAGTTGTATGTAAGGATATCCTTTTCCAGGGCCATCTAGTAAACTCCTCTTACCTTTCAAGGTCCTCTGCAAGCCCTTGGTGTTCCTTTCCTAGCCCTGTGCCACCTTCTATCCTGACCAGGCTCTCCTTAGACTCAGCTCTTAGGAGGTAGAGTCTTAATCTGCTGGGAGTAAAAATTGGAAGTAGAACAAATGATTGATTGTGAATGAGTGAGAGAGAGAATGAATGAGTGAATGAATTACAGGATAAACAAGTGAATACTGGCCAGGTGCAGTGGCTCACATGTGTAATCCCAGCACTTTGGGAGGCTGAGGCAGGAGGATCGCTTGAGCCCAGGAGGTTGAGACCAGCCTGGGCAATATAGGGAGACTCTACAATTTTTTTTCCTAAAAAAACAAACAAGTGAATACCTATTTTGAATCTAAATTCTTAACCCTCTCCCTGAATTCATTTCCAAGAAGGGAACAATTGGAAGACCAAGAGAACCCCCAGCCACCAGGTGCCCTGCGATTGTTCTGTGTGCACATGTGTGGGTGTGTGTGTGCGTGTGTACGTGTGTGTGTGCATGTGTGTTTGCCTGTGTACGTGTCCGTGTGTGAACATGTGATTGAGCCCAGAACTTTAAATGAGACAAGCCTGGAGTCCACTTCTGGCCACAGGGTTTACCAGCTGGGTGACCTGAGCAAGTGCCTGCACCTCTCTGGGTCTTCATGAACTCAAACTGATAACAATAAGAAATCCATCACAGAGAATCAGCTCTTCTCCCTTTGTTCGTTTACCCTCCCCCAGGCCTTTCACTGTGGCAGGCTCAGTGTTTGGTGCTGCAGGAACAGGAGTGGAAGGAACACATTTTTCCCCTGAAGGAACACTAGTAAGGGTGGGAGGCAGGTCTGCCAGGAAGAGGGAACAGCTCCTGGGTGGAGAGGGAGGCTTCTCCGAGGATGTGAGAATCACCTGGGTTTGCTGCTGGACAAGTCAAGGCAGAGGCCGCCACACGTTCAAAGACAACAAGCTGTGAACAAAGGATTCCCTATGACTGCTGGAGAATGAGGGGGTGGTGGTGGGTGATGGCAGAAATTGGGGCTGGTGAGGGTGACAGTGACCAGATCAGGGAAGGCTTTAGGAGCAGTCTGTGAAGTCTGTGAAGTACCCACACTTTATTCTGTAAGCAATAGGGAGCCATTGCAGGTTTGGGCAGGGAGGGACAGTCGGATCTGTGCTGTAGAAAGCTCACTCTGACCAGCAGTGTGGAGGGTGGCGTGGAAGTGGCCATGGTGAGAAGCCAGTGGGGGAGCACAAGAGACATAAAGTGATCTTGGTGACAACCAACCTTTACTGAATGCCTACTATGTGCCAGGTGCTTAAATGTTTTAACTAATTCCCGCAACACCCATACAAAATAGTTGCTCTCATGAGCTCCTTTTAGAAATGTCGTCAATATACTAAAGTCTCTGACGTTTCTATCTCCAGCCTGAGCCTCCTTCTGAACTCCAGACCTATATGTGCAATAGCCCGTTGGCTTCTCTACTGAATGTCTAACAGAATCTTAGCCTTCACGAGTCTGAAAATGAAATCCCTAAACCTGCTTCTCTGAGTCTCCCCATCTCAATGGCAGTTGCGCTCTTCCAGTTGCTCAGCTAAAAACTTTGTAGTTATCCCTGTCCACCCCTACTTCTTACTCCCCAGGTCTGATCTATCTGCAGGTCTTGTCAGTTCTAACTTCAGTACATACCCTCTGGTCTGCTCACCCCTCTCCTCCAGACTGCTGCCAGCTGGGCTGAGTCCCCACTGTTTCCTTCCTGGATTACTGTGGCGGCCCCATTACTGACCGGTGCCCTGCCTCTGCCCCTTCAGCCTATTCTTCACACCAGCAGCTGGTGTGACCTTAACATACAAAGCTAGATCAGGTTCCTCGTCTGCTCAGACCTGTTCCCATCTCCCTAAAGTCAAAGTCCTGACAATAGCAGAGAGATCCCAACATGATCCAGTCCCTGTCTCCCCAGCCCCTCATCAGTACACGTCTCCACACGCTTCCCCTCACTCTACTCCAGCCACAGTGACCCCTTGCCAGTTTTCCCATTAGCCTCAGAATTCTTGCACTTGCCATTCCCTCTACTGAGTGCCATCTTCCCAGAGATCTGTGTCATTTTCTCTTTCCAATGTCTGTTCAAATGTCATCTTACTAGGGGGTGCTCTTTAACCACCCCATTAAAAATAATAACCTGGCTCGGCACAGTGGCTCACACCTGTAATCCCAGCACTTTGGGAGGCTGAGGCAGGCAGATCATCTGAGGTCAGGAGTTCGAGAACAGCCTGACCAACACAGGAAAACCCCGTCTCTACTAAAAATACAAAAATTAGCTGAGCACGGTCATGCATGCCTATAATCCCAGCTACTCGGGAGGCTAAGGCAGGAGAATCGCTTGAACCTGGGAGGCAGAGGTTGCGGTGAGCCAAGATTGCGCCATTGCACTCCAGCCTGGGCAACAAGAGCAAAACTCCATCTCAAAAATAAATAAATAAATAAATAACAACTTGGCTGGGCACAGTGGCTCACACCTGTAATCCCAGCACTTTGGAAGGCTGAGGTGGGAGGACTGCTTGAGGCCAGGAGTTTGAGACCAGCTTGAGCAATGTAAGGAGACCCCCCCCCCAATCTCTACAAAAAAATTAAAAAATTAGCTGAGTGTGGTGGTGTGTGCCTGTAGTCCCAGTGACTCTGGAGGCTGAGGCAGGAGGATCCCTTAAGCCCAGGAGGATGACGCTGCAGTGATCCATGTTCCTGCCGTTGCCCTCCAGCCTGGGCTAGAGAGTGAGACTCTGTCCCAAAAAATAAAAATAAAAATAAAATCAATGTCAAGACCTGGAGTCTGGCCAAATTGGGGCCTGGATTTTTTACTATGAGCCCTGGAAGGAGTGAAGGTAGGAGGTAGAATAGTGATTCTCCAATCTGAATGTGCATCAGAATCACCTGGAGTGCTTGTTCCAACAGGGATGGCTGCCTGGGCCTCACCTGCAGAGTTTCTGATTCAGTAGCTCCAGGGCGGGGCTGGACAATTTGCATTTCTAACAACTTCCTAGGTGATACTGACCCCCATCTCCCTCCCTTTTTTTTAAAGAGCCAAGGTCTAGCTAGCTCTGTTGCCCAGGCTGGAGTTCTGTAGCCTAATCACAGCTCACTGCAACCTCAAACTCCTGGACTCAAGCAAGCCTCCTGCTTCAGCCTTCTGAGTAGCTAGGACTACGGGCATGTGCAACAACACTTGGCTAATTTTTTTTTTTTAGAGGTGGGGTCTCACTATGTTGCCCAGGCTAGTCTCAAACTCCTAGGCTCAAGTGATCCTCCTGCCTCAGCCTCCCAAAGTGCTGGGATTGCAGGCATGAGCCACCGCACCTGGCTCCAATACCAACCATCCACTGAATAGCCCTGATGTAAGGAATGTTCTTAGCCCCAGAGGCAGCCTAGCAGAGCCTGTGCCCTTCAGGATGGAGGTATGAAGAGGGAACCCCAGGAGGTGGGGGTGTGGAAATGCTCAGGAAGACTATGGGCAGGAAGAGGGTTGGGGTCAGAGGAGAGAATGTGAAGGCTGTGGCCAGGGGCAGAGTTAGAAGCAGCAGAGGCCAGGGGACCTTCCCAGAGGACAGGTGGGACATGTGCCCCAGCCACACTGCAGAAGGCAGACACTTGAAAAAGAAGACAGGTGGAGGCAGCACTGGGGTCAGAGACCACTTCCCCAACCATGAGACTATCCAAGACCTCAACTCCATTCCCCTTTAGATGTCACCCTGGAGAAGGGACAGAGGGGGCTAAGAAGCCCTGAAAGATTGAGTATTTTCTCCCAAAGAGTCCAAGAGGACTTGGGAATGGCACCATTTAGAATTTCTTGCAAAAAAGTCATGATTTAATCCCTCTGTTCCTACCAGGGCATGAGGAAGTGGCCCCAAAGTTGCAGTGCAATGGTTAAAAGCAAACATTTCCTGGATATGCAACCCTAGGCAGGAGACACCCTCTCCGAACCTCAGTCTCCTTGAATCTAAATCGAGGGTGAAAATACCATCCATCTCACCAGAATGAGAGGTTTAAATGAGATCATGCATGCAGTGGAGTGCAGAACTAGTGCCTGGCAGAGAGCAAATAGTCAATCAGATGATGGGTTTTAAAGGCTAGGCATGGCGGCTCATGTCTGTATTCCCGCACTTTGGGAGGCTGAGGTAGGTGAATCACTTGAGGTCAGGAGTTTGAGACCAGCCTGGCCAACATGGCAAAGACCCATCTCTCCTAAAAATACACACACACACACACACACACACACACACACACACACTAGCCAGGCATGGTGGCAGGCACTGTCATCCCAGGTACTTGGGAAGCTGAGGCAGTAGAATCGCTTGAACCAGGAGGCCGAGGTTACAGTGAGCCAAGATTGTGCCACTGTACTCCAACCTCAAAAAAAAAAATTCTTCCCTGCTTTCAATTTGTTCTCTCTCTTTTCTTCAAATACTTATACTTACTGACACCTACTAAACTCCTGACATGGATTTTTCCCCCTAAGAACTCATATCAGGAAATCAGACTGGTCAACAGGCAATTAATAAGTGACCGTGGGCTAGTGCTGTGTTGGGGTAAGCTCAGGGGACTGGGGATGCAGAGAAGTCTTTCCGGAGTATGCAATGCATTGCTTATTTAGGGGGCTTTATTGATACTGATAATAAATTAAAATAATATATATTTTTAAAGAATAATAACACTTGGGGCCAGCCATGGTGGCTCACACCTGTAAACCCAGCACTTTGGGAGGCCAAGGCAGGAGGATGGCTTGCGCCTGGGTGTTCAAGACCAGCCTGGGCAACATAGTGAGGCCTTGTCTCTATTTTACTTAAAAAAATAAAAAATAAAAAGAATCACACTTGGGAAGGAAAGAGTGAAAATTATAAAATTTCTCCCTCAGTCAAGGTTCACTAATATAATTGTGTGCAACACTTTATAACGGGAGGCAGGAAAGCATGGTTGACTTTGGAATCAGACGGAGCTGGAATCCAGATCCTGAGGTTTAACAAATGGTGTGACCTTGGACTACTTAGTATCTCTGAGCCTCAGTTTTCCTTATCTGTAAAATGAGACTAAAGATAGCTACTTGACGTGTGGATTTGTGATAAGATTTAAAGGAGGCAGATTATGTACAGCACCTAGGATGTATTATTTGCTAAGTAATTCTGAGTCCAGGGCTGGAGAGTGGATATGGGCTTTTTTCCTCTCCATCATGTGTCTTGTCTCTTTCTGTCTCTCCCTTGATGTTCTGGATCATAATGAACTGATCGATGACCCACCTGTCTTCCCCACCAACCTGGGTGCTCCTTGGGGACAGAGCCTGCTTCAGGGTCTGTTAATTTTATCCAATTTTTTTTTTCTTAGAGACAGTCTTGCTCTGTTGCTCAGTCTTGCTCCCAGGCTGAAGTGCAGTGGTATGATCACAGCTCACTGTAATCTTGAACTCCTGGGCTTATGTGATCCTCTCACCTCAGCCTCCCAAAGCACTGGCAAAGCCATCATGCCCAGTCCCTAAATATCTTCTTTGGTGAAGTATCTGTTCAAATATTTTGCCCAATATTTGCATTACTTATTTTCCAATTATTGCATTTGGAATTTCTTTTTATATTCTGGACACAAGACTTTTGTCAAATATATTGTATTAGCCCATTTTTACACTGCTTATAGAACTACCTGAGACTGGGTAATTTATAAAGAAAAGAGGCTTAATTGACTCACAGTTCCACATGGCTGGGGAGGTCTCAGAAAACTTACAATCAAGGCAGAAGTTAAAGGGTAAGCAAGGCACAGTTTACATAGTAGCAAGCAAGAAAGAGCGAGGTAGGGAACTGCTACACTTTAAAACCATCAGATCTCAAGGGGACGAACTCACCATCATGAAAACAGCAAGGGGGAAACACTCCCCTATGAACCAATCACCTCCCACCAGGCCCTTCCTTTAACTCATGGGAATTATAATTCCAGATGGGATTTGAGTAGGGACACAGAGCCAAACGATGTCATTCTGCCCGTGGCCCCTCCTTTCACATTTCAAAACCAATGATTCCTTCCCAACAGTCCCCAGAAGTCTTAAATCATCGCAACATTAACTCAAAAGTCCAAGTCCAAAGTCTCATCAGACACAAGGCAAGTCCCTTCCACCTATGAGCCTGTAAAATCAATGGGGTATAGGCATTGGTTAAATGTTCCTGTTCCAAATGGGAGAAACTGACCAAAACAAAAGGGCCACAGGCCCTATGCAAGTCCAAAACTCAACAGGGCAGTCATTAAATCTTAAAGCTCTAAAATAATCTCCTTTGACTCCATATCTCACATCAAGGGCACACTGATGCAAAAGGTGGGCTCCCAAGGCCTTCGGCAGGTCCACTTCTGTGACTCTACAGGGTATAGCCTCCACAGCTGCTTTTAAAGGCTGGCATTGAGTATCTGTGGGTTTTCCAGGCTCATGGTACAAGCTGTCAGTGGATCTACTATTCTAGGGTCTGGAAGACAATGGTCCTCTTCTCACAGCTCCAGTAGGCAGTACCTTGGTGGGGACTCTGTGTTGGGACTCCAATCTCACATTTCCCCTCCATACTGCCCTAGCAGAGGTCCTCCATGAGGGCTTTGTCCCTGCAGCAGACTTCTGCCTGGACTTCTATATGTTTCCATACCTCCTCTAAAATCTAGGCAGAGTCTCCTAAACTCTTGTCTTCTGCACACTGGCAGGCACAACACCACATGGAAATCACCAAGGCTTTGAGCTTGCACCCTCTGAAGCCATGCCCTGGACTATACCTTGGCCTCTTTTAGCCATAGCTGGATCTACAGTGTCTGGGACACAGGGTGCCATGTCCCAAGGCTGCATAGAGCAGTGGGGGCTCTGATCCTGGCTCATGAAATAGTGTTTTCCCTTCTGTGTCTCTAGGCCTCTGATGGAGGGACTGCCATGAAGATCTCTGAAATGCTCTGGAGATATTTTCTCCATTGTTTTGGTGATTAACATTTGGCTTCTTGTTACTTATGCAAATTTATTCAGCCAGCTTGAATTTCTCCCCAGAAAATGGGGTTTTCTTTTCTATGGCTTGATCAGGCTGCAAATTTCCCAAACTTTTATGCTCTGCTTCCCTTTTAAACATAAGTTCCAATTTCATACCATGTATTTGTAAATGCATATGACTGTATACTGTGAGAAGCACCCAGGCTACCCCTTGAATGCTTTGCTGCCTTGAAATTTTTTCTGCCAGGTATCCTAAATAATTTCTCTCAAGTTCGAAGTTCTACATATCTCTAGGGCAGGAGCAAAATGCCACCAGTCTCTTTGCTAAAGTATAGCAAGAGTGACATTTGCTTTAGTTTCCAATAAGTTCCTCATCTCCATCTGAAACCACCTCAGCCTGGATTCCATTGTCCATATCACTATCAGCATTTTTGTCAAAATCATTCAGCAAGTCTCTAGAAAGTTCCAAACATTCTCACATCTTCCTGTCTTCTTCTGAGCCTTCCAAATTGTTCCAACCTCTGCCTGTTACCCAGTTCCAAAGTTGCTTTCACATTTTCAGGAATCTTTATAGCAGGACCCCACTCCTGGTACCAATTTTCTGTATTAGTACATTTTCTATATTTATATTGCTATAAAGAACTACCTGAGACTGGGTAATTTATAAAGAAAAGAGGTTTAATTGACTCACAGTTTCACATGACTGGGGAGGCCTCATGAAACTTAGAAGAATGGCAGAAGGTGAAGGGGAAGCAAGGCACATCTTACATGGTGACAGGAAAGAAAGAGTGAAGGAAAAGCCACACTTTAAAATAATCAGATCTTATGAGAACTCACTCACTATCACAAGAGCAGCACGGGAAAAATTTACCCCCATGATCCAGTCACCTCCCATCAGGCTCCTCCTTTGACATGAGGGGATTAGAATTTGAGATAGGATTTGGGTGGGGACACGGAACCAAACCATAGCATACATCATTTGCAAATATTTTCTCTTAGTCCATAGATTGTATTTGCATTCTCTTGTGTCTTCCAAAGAGCAGACATTTTTTAATGTATCTGTCGTTATGCCAATATTACACTGTCTTGATTGCAGTGGCTTACTTTAACTGCTCCAAAGGCACAACTGAAAAAGAAAAAAAAAATAGAGGAATGGTTTTTGAATATCTATAGATATAAGCACACTTGCCAAGAAAGAAATTTTATTTTTCTGGGAAAGTTGTGACATCACATGTCCTTTTCCCAGAGCCTGCCCCTCCCTACCTCTAGTTGTTTTCTGATCAGGACTGAGGTGGACATGACTAACATCTCCCATCTTCTAGAGATAAAACTTTCTTAATATGGCCTGAGATCACACTAGTTTGTTTTGGTCTCTGTTGACTCACATAAAGCTTGTGATCAACTAAAACTCCCTTTTGTTTGGTTTTGTTTTGTTTTCACAAGAGACCCTCTTAAGTCTGGTCAAGTCAAACCCTTTGCACTGATCAGTATGCATTTTATGTTACATAATTTTTTATTAGTAATTATGTCTCTAGCCTTATCCAGGTACTTTACATAATAAATTACTATTATGGGTACCACATACTGAGCACTTTTACTATGGGCCAGATATTGTGCTAAACACTTTGAATACCACATTCAAGCTTTGCAACAACCACTTAAAACAGGCTTTATTAACCCCACTTTATTGTTGAAGACATTGAGCGTTTTAGAAGTGATGCCATTCCCTAAGATCCTCAGTCCGTAGGTGGCAGAGCCACAAACTGGCTTCAGGGTTCATACAGTCCTGCTTTTGAGCTTGCAGAAATGAGGAAGTGAGGCTCAGAGAGGTCATATAAGTCACCCAAGGTCATGCAGGTGGTAAGTGATGGGTATGAGAGAATGTAGAACAGGTCTGCCTGGCTTCAAAGCTGGGCTCTTTCCGCTATGCTCTTGGGAGACGGAGCCCTTGCAAAGAGTCTGGAGCATGAGCAGGTCTTGGGTAAGTCATCCCAGGCTGGAGTGATGACCCCTATGTTAGGGACTTTTAAACTATAAAACACCAATCAAATGTCAGGGGTGTCTTTAGCATCATCACTAATATGCTGGCTTGCCAAGTCTAATTTGGGAGACTGAAGGTCAGGCTTCACTATCTTTGATTGATTTGTTTACATGAAATAGAAGCCCAATCCAGCTAGTTTAAGCAAAAAATGTAATTCAATATAAGGCGTTAGAACTATCTCACAGATCTCAAGGGCAGGCAAGTCACACGAGGACCTTACACTCAGGACTGGCTTTGGGGGGAATGCCCACCTTTCCTTCCGCTTCTCTCAAAACACCAGTTTCCTTCCTCTCTTTCACACAGGTGTCCCAAGCAGCCCTCTTTGGCAAGTCTTCATTTCCTTACTCAACAAGGACCTGCGGCAAACAGTCTGACCTCTCCTTGTGCTAATTCCAAAGTTCAGGAATCTGACTGTCCCAGCCTGGCCTCTGGAGTGGTTCCCTGTGAGTCAGGTGTGCACTTCTGTCCCAATTAATTGGACAAAGAGGCTGGGCTGCATAGAAGAAACAAGGACTTAGGAAAAGACTCCCTGGGCTTGTGGGCTGAGCAGGTATCTACGGAAGAAACCTAAAGAAAACTGAAGAAACCTATTTCAGCTTGGCCTGCTCTGGGGACTAGGAGGAGGCCAGGTGGGCCACGTTAATTCCCAGTCATTTCCCAGTGCTGAGGTTCTTCAGGGGTAAAATGGCTTTCTCTGGCATTTTGGTGTCTTAGTGCCTCAAGAAGCTCTTGAAGTTTCTTTTTATTGTTATTATTATTTTTTAAGATGGAGTCTTGCTCTTCCTCTAGGCTGGAGTACAGTGGCGCGATCTCGGCTCACTGCAACCTCTATCTCCCAGATTCAAGCAATTCCCCTGCCTCAGCCTCCTGAGTAGCAGGGACTGCAGGTGCGTGCCACCACACATGGCTATTTTTTTTTTGCATTTTAGTAGAGAGGGGGTTTCACCATGGCCAGGATGGTCTCGATCTCCTGACCTCATGATCTGCTCGCCTCGGCCTCCCAAAGTGCTGGGATTACAGGCGTGAGCCACTGCGTCTGGCCAGTTTTTTTTATTTTTTATTTTAAAAACATTAAAAATTTTTTTTGACATAGAGTCTTGCTCTGTCACCCAGGCTGGAATGCAATGGCACAGTCTCAGCTTACTGCAACCTCTGCCTCCTGGGTTTAAGCAATTCTCTCACCTCAGCCTCCTGAGTAGCTAGGATTACAGGCACCTACCACCACGCCCTGCTGATTTTTGTATTTTTAGCAGAGACGAGGTTTTTACCATGTTGGCCAGGCTGGTCTTGAACTCCTGATCTCAGGTGATCTGCTTGCCTTGGCCTCCTGAAGTGCTGGGATTACAGGCTTCTTTTAAAATTATTATTTTATTTTATTTTATTTTTTGTAGAGACAGGGTCTCACTATGTTGCCCAGGCTGGTCTCAAGCTCCTGGGTTTAAGCTAACCTCTCGCCTCAGCGTCCCAGAGGGCTGGGATCACAGGTGTGAGCCATCATGCCTGGTCAGCTCTGGAGCGTTCTGAGAGAGTCTAGTGATGTATGTGTAGCTAATGCTTTTGGGGCTGTTTAAGGCTCCTGGGGACTTGCCTACCTGTTTTTCTTAGTCCCTGGCCCTGGTTTACAGACCATTCCCAAGAGACTTCCTGTCTTGTCTTCCTGAGTCACTGCTCAGCCTTGAAAACATGACAGACATTTGCTGCTTTGACCAGCCACCTCTCCACTGATTCTGTCTAGTCTCCATGTTTGACTTTGCTGGGTGTGACTCTTTGAATCAGACTTCCAGAATGTCAGGGCTGAAAGGCCATTGTATCCAAATGCCCTCCACCCCTCTCTTGTGGGACCTGAGGTGCAGAGAGGAGAGGATGAGTGAATGCAGATATACCCAAGGGTGGCAGGAGAGGGTTTTAGGTGAATCATGGACAAACATGTTGTTATTGTAATAGCTATATTTAAACAGACTGTACCATTACTTAGGCTGAGGCTAAATTTATTTAAGTAAAATAGTCCAATAGAGAAAAACACAGCAAAAATATCTTACGTATATAAAAAATTACGTATATAAAAAAAAGCTATTGTATAATATAAAAGATTATACAATATGATGAAAGTAGTATAGGAATGAGTGACATTCGGGAAATACTACATTGATGGAGTGAGTGAACGGATGAATGAATGAACAAATGAATGGATAGTGTGTAACACTGGAATCTTTAGGATTCATTTTCTTACAGACACAGAATTATTTCCCAATCCTTGCACTTCAAGTCAGAGAATCATCATGATCCCACGAAACACCGGCCCAGCCCCCACAGACGCTGTACTTTTGATGAGGTGGAACACAAATTGTTTACTGTGCTGTTCTCTTTCTTCCAGGTCAGCAAACTCCAGCCTCAGGGAAAACTGAATGTACCTTTTAAGGGGAACATCTTGAACTCCAGTTGCCCAGCCTCCTTTGGGTTGCTGTGACCTTCTTCCTAATCTCACAGAGAGGAGGAGCTTTAAGGGCCAGATGGAGTCTTTGGTTTCCCACAGGAGTCCCCAAAGGCAGCCCTTCCTGGCAAAACCCTGGGCCCACGCCTGGACTGTCATAGAGGGGAAAGAACCTGGGTGGAAGTTGGACAGTGACCTTGGGCAAGTCCCTTCCCTCCTTTGCTGGGACTCAGTCGCTTCCTCTGATAAGCAAGGAAGTTTAACTCCACCTCATTCATACCTTCATTCAATAAACACCAAATGCATTCTTGACATTTGCTTGGTATGTGGGCAAATAAATAGAGTAACTGGATTCAGTGCCTGGA
Organism: Cebus imitator; assembly: GCF_001604975.1. Taxonomy (NCBI): domain Eukaryota; kingdom Metazoa; phylum Chordata; class Mammalia; order Primates; family Cebidae; genus Cebus; species Cebus imitator. The sequence goes on along the minus strand of NW_016107451.1, from coordinate 4,935,194 downwards.
AGAACACACAGTCAGGTGGGGTGGGGAGAAGGCACATAAAGTACTGTAATTACAGATATGTTTAACAAGGGCTGGATAGGCTGGGTGCGGTGGCTCACACCTGTAATCCCAGCACTTTGGGAGGCCGAGGCGGACAGATCACGAGGTCAGGAGATCCAGACCATCCTGGCCAACATGCTGAAACCCCGTCTCTACTAAAAATATAAAAATTAGTTGGGTGTAGTGGTGCGTGCCTGTAGTCCCAGCTACTCAGGAGGCTGAGGCAAGAGAATCGCTTGAACCCAGGAGGCGGAGGTTGCAGTACGCCATGCACTCCAGCCTGGCAACAGAGTGAGACTCCGTCTCAAAAAAAAAAAAAAAAAAAAAAAAAAACAATAGAAGGGCTGGATGATGTATGTGGACAGTCCTTGCATGCTCTAGGATCCCCAGAATGTGTCAGTCCAGGAGAAGGAAGGCATACATAACTTGATAACTTGATAAGGTCACAGGGTTGCACCCAGAAAAGTGTTAGCCCTTGGAGGTAAGGGCAGCCCTGGACCCAGCTCCTGACCCTTCTCCATCGTACAGCAAACCTGCTGAACATGGACTTTGGAGTCGAGTCAATTCAGGTTCCAATCCCTGAGCAGACACCAACTAGAACTGGAAGCTTCGCTCTCTGGGCCTCAGTTTCCTCCTTTATCCAAGGAGGATAGTGCCCCTGGGATCCTAGGATGTATGAGGGTTCCATAGGTAAGTATAATGTATATCACGTCAAGAGCTCAGCACAGGGCCTGGCCCATTGTATGGCTCCATCATTGAGGCAGGAGGTGGAGGAGTGGATGTCCGTCCACTCTGGAAACACACCCACCTCTTGCCTCCCTTGGCTGGTGCCAGGGGCTGGCTCTCTCTGGGGCCCTCTTACCCAAGAGGTCTTGCCTCAGTCCTTGCTTGACCCTTCAAATGCTCTCAAGGGCTTTCCTCCTCCCAGGCAAGAGCCTACCCATTGTGCACCTCTGCTCTCCTGATCTGGCTGTGAACTTGGTGTGTGCCAGAGACAGGGAGGAGGCTGGTAGGGCTGGAACTCCTTGGGGGAAAGCCCGCCAGAGGTGCAGGTTCCCCGGCTCTCTTCCCAGCATTAAATTAGCACTAGAGCTGTCTTGTCTTGTCCAATAACTTGCCCAGGACAAGTTATCCTTCCTCCCTTCTTTGAGGCAGGACTGAGTTGCTTCCTAGAAGAAGACAGGCAGAACAAGCCAAGATGTACCCAAGGGATGGGGGAGGGAATCTGAGTGGGGGAGAGGATGGGAGAGTCTGGAGCTTGGGGCAGCAGTGGATGGAACAGGTTTGCCCACATTCTTGGCAGGCCCCAGGATTCCAAAGCACTTTCTGTTTTTGTCACTGCCCCACCAATCACATACTCTGCCAGGGCCACAAGGCATCAGGCTCTTCGGAGCACCAACCCCTTCTGCCTGCCCTTCTCATTCTTCACACCAAGAGATGGGTGCCACTGGCTCTGTTTTACAGATGAAGAAACTGAGGCTCACAGAGGAAGAATCACATGCCCAAACTCAGAAGGGCTGATAGAATTAACCTTTCACGGTCAGGTGAGATGGCTCATGCCTGTAATCCCAATAATTTGGGAGGCTGAGGTGGGTGGATCGCTTGAGCCCAGAAGTCCAAGACCAGTCTGGGCACCATGGTGAAACCCTGACTCTACAAAAAAAATGCAAATATTAGCCTGGCATGGTGGCACATGCCTGTAGTCCCAGCTACCCAGTAGGCTGAGGCAGAAGGGTCACCTGGGCTCCAGTGGTCGAGGCTACAGTGAGCCATGATTTCACCACTGCACTCCAGCCTGAGTGACAGAATTAGACCTTATCAAAAGATAAAGAAAAATAACTACTTACTAAGAACCTGCTATGAACCAGGTCCATTTCATACAAAAATCATCTCTGTTCCCAATATCTCAGCAAGGTGCCCACTTTACAGATGGGTAGGCCAAGATGCAACCTGATGAAAGCACTTACCCAGGGTCCCAAAAATAGTAAGCACAGAGCTAAGATATGAGCCTAGATTTGTTGGACTCTGAATCCTACCTCTCCTCCGTGTTAAAGGCAAAGAAGCAGAGGCTCAGTAAGGTTCAAATCATGTCCAAGGTCACACATTGGACAAAGTAAGGCAAAGCCAGTTTTCAACCCAGGTCTGTCTAACTCTGCAGCTCCTGCCTTTGCCACATGCTGCATTGTCTCAATAAACCTTTTTTACATGGAGTAACTGGCTGATGCCAAATGACGACAAATATATCTCAAACAGATAAAGACCCAGGACAGAAAGGATCATGAACTATCATAGCTATTATAATTAACACTATTATTAATTGCTAACACAGCAGGGTCAGCATTTATACTGTATGATTCAGATTTGCAGAAAAAAAAACTTTCCTTCTGCAACTGAACCCAATTCCATCACAACTCCTCTCCCCCTGATTTATTTCTGGGTTAAAATGTATTTTTTTTGGTTGGGTGCAGTGGCCCACGCCTGTAATCCCAGCACTTTGGGAGGCCGAGGCGGGCGGATCACGAGGTCAAGTGATGGAGACCATCCTGGCCAACATGGTGAAACCCTGTCTCTACTAAAAATACAAAAAATAGCCGGGCATGGTGGCACGTGCCTGTGGTTGCAGCTACTTGGGAGGCTGAGGTGGAAGAATTGCTTGAACCCGGGAGGTGGAGGTTGCAGTGAGCCGAGATTGCGCCACTGCACTCCAGCCTGTTGACAGAGCAAGACTCTGTCTCAAAAAAAAAAAAAAAAAAATGTTAATTCCCCAATTTTTAATTTTTGTGTTAAAAAACATTTTTCTTCTGGAGACGGAGTTTCGTTCTTGTTACCCAGGCTGGAGTACGGTGGCATGATCCTGGCTTACTGCAACCTCCACGTCCCAGGTTCAAGTGATTCTCCAGCCTCAGCCTCCCAAGTAGCTGAGATTACAGGCGCTCACCACCATGCCCGGCGAATTTTTGTATTTTTAGCAGAGATGGGGTTTCACCATGTTAGCCAGGCTGGTCTTGAACTCCTGACCTCAGGTGATCTGCCTACCTCCGTTTCCCAAAGTACTGGGATTACAGGCGTGAGCTACCCAGCCCAGTCTAAAAAGTTTTTTTAGAAGAGGAGTCTCACTATGTTGGCCAGGCTGGTCTCCAATTCCTGGCCTCAAGTTATCTTCCTGCCTCAGCCTCCCAAGGTGCTGGGACTATAGAGGTGTGAGCCACCACATTCACCAATTCTCCAATTTTGATAACTGTACTATAGGGTTATGTCCTTGTTTTTAGGAAATACATATTGAAGTATTTAGGAGTAAATGTAGACAACTTTTAAACATTTCACAAAAAATTCACATGCACATGTGCACACAATCACAGAAGAATAAAGCAAGTATAGCAAAATGTTAACATTCAGGGAATTTGGATGAAGGGATTAAGAATCTTTGCATTATTCTTCCAACTCTTCTATAACTCTGAAACTACATCAATATCAAAAAATTTAAACAAATATATATATATAATTTTTGAGACAGAGTATTCCTCTGTCATCAGGTGCCAGGCTGGAGTGCAGTGGCGCAATCTCAGCTCACTGCAGCCTCTGCCTCTCAGGTTCAAGCAATTCTCCTGCCTCAGTTTCCCGAGTAGCTGGGACTACAGGTGTGCGCCACCACACCCAGCTAATTTTTGTACTTTAGTAGAGACAGGATTTTACCATGTTGGCCAGGATGATCTTGATCTCTTGACCTCGTGATCCGCCCACCTCGGCCTCCCAAAGTGCTAGAATTATAGGTGTGAACCACAGTGCCTGGCCAAAAATATTTAGTCTTGTTTGGAAAATTGTCCACTCAGGATCTGAACTTGCTGTTAGGGTTGCTCATCTCTCGGCGGTGCCTTCTCCTTCCGCCCAAGGATCACATCGGGCGGCAGAGGAGCCCTATCTAACACCGATGGGCTTGGGCCTAGGCTTCTGGACTTGATGACCCTATGGGCTGCCTTGCACTCTGTGGTGTCTGGTGCCAGCTTCTCCCCATTGCTTCTCTTCTGTTGTCACTGGTCCCTTCTGGCTTTGGGCCTGGGCGTGCGTCACTCCTGAAGCCTCCAGCCACACTGTCTTTTGCCAAGGCCGTGTGCTCTGAGTCCTCCTCAGCCTGACCCCCAGCCTCTCACAGGTTCCTCAGGGATTAGATGAGTCCTACTGGAAACTTCTGATGCTTAACCATGACCCACAAAGGCCTTGGGGGAGTAGGCGTTTGTGTGAGTCAGTCCCATCAGGAAAACAGAAAGCAGACTGGTTGCTTTAAGAGAGGAAATTGAATATAAAGAATTGACTATTTCACCATGAGATTCGAGGGAGAAGAAGAAAAACAAAAAATTTTAATTTTTTGAAAAAAGAATTGACTAAACATTAATTGGCAGATGGAAAAGTCAACAGCATGAGAGGAGAGGTAGTAACTGCAGGAAACAGATACCACTCCCAGGGAAGGGAGGACAAGGGAGGAAGTTAGGTGCTAAGACCTAGAAGCTGGGACCTGGACCCAGAGGAAAGCATGGCTGTTACTGGTGCTGGTGTCTCCAAGGGGCCACGGTGAGGCTGGCTCTGGGAATGTGGGGAAAATCTACAAACTAGAGCCCTTTGCCACTGGAACCAATTTCCACTGCCAGGGTGCCTTCTTCTGCTGGCATCGGTAGGGCCATTGCTGAGGCGATGGTGACAGTGTAGAAGGGCAAGCTGAGACCTTTCTTCCTGGGACGGCCTTGCACTCTCTAGGGTTCCCTACTGGCAGAGCCTACACTAGAAACAGCTGATGGGTGGGCCCCAATGCCAGCCCCAGCATCACCAGACGGCACACAGAGGGGCAGTCTTGGGGACGAGGTCTGATCGCTTCAGAGCTGGCATGTAGAGTGGGTGGGGAGCCTTGGGGCTGGGCCAGAGAGAGCATGTGCTTCTCTCTCTCCCTTAATAGGCCTCGCAGCCATTCCACCTCCCGCGGAGGGAGGCGCGCGCCCCTTGCCTCCCAGGTCTTCTGCTTCCACTGGGTATTCACCCTGAGCAGGCGAGACCCGAATCCCAGGCGCTTGCTCTCTTTTCTTTGTTTCTCAACCCATCCAGGTGGAGTTTCTTGCCTGATCATAGAAATTACCTACTCGATGACTTCAGGAAAACGTTTATTCCTTGGGTCATCCAAGTTTCATCTCGTTTTCCCCCCACTTTTTTTCTTTTTATCTTGCTTGATCTGTTAATAAATCTCTTGATATTTAAAGAGAAGATTTTGAAAAAAAAAATGTGTCTCTCCTATATATATTGACTTTGTAGTTGAGTGCCTGGATCTTTAAAATAATTCTGCTTTAGACTTTTATAAGAGTCCCATTTGACATTCAGGACTGAACAATGACTTCTTTCTCTTAGGTTATACTCCAGTGGCCCCTCAGACAATGAATGAAGGGACATTAAACAGGAAAAAAAAAAATGGTGAGGAAGAAAAATGCTCAATTAAAAAGCTCCAAATATGACCCTGCTCTACTAATGCGAACTACGTACTCTGTGTTTGGATGTGTTGAGGACTGAGATCATTGCGACATTTTTCCTTCCAACATTCCTGTGAAGAAGGCACGAAGGTCTCTTTGACTTCAAAGCCCGAGCGTATCCCCACTGGGCTATCCCACTTTTCTAGGGCCATTTCTAGCCTTTTACAACTTTTGGGAAACGGAGGCCCAGGAGGGCACTCTGGAAATCAGTACTGGATCCAAGTTCTGGAGCAGTCTAACTTGGGCAAGTCACGTAAGCTTACTTTGTGTAAAATAGGAATATGTGAGGATTTGAGATAATGGAAGTGAAGTTTTGGGCACAGTGCCTAGAAAATGATGGGTATTTGATAAATGGTGCTACTAATAATAATAACAATAATTGATGTTTGCTGCCGGGCAAGGTGGGTCACATCTGTAATCCTGACATTTTGGGAGGCCGAGGTGGGTGGATCACCTGAGGTCAGGAGTTCGAGACCAGCCTGGCCGACATAGCCAAACCCCTTCTCTACTAAAAATACAAAAAATTAACCAGGCATGATGGCACATGCCTATAGTCCCAGCTACATGGGAGGCTGAGGCAGGAGATTTGCTTGAACCCAGGAGGCAGAGGTTGCAGTGAGCTGAGATCGCACCACTGCACTCTAGTCTGGGCTACAGAGCGAGACACCATCTCAAAAAATAATAATAAATAATAATTAACTGTTATTGACTGGTTACTATGCCAGCCACAGGGCTAAGCACTTTCCATGTGTTAATTATTTTAATCCATGCAGTCTCCCTCCATTCCTACTGGGACACACCTACCCTTCATCTTCCCACCCTGACCCACTGAGAAACCTCAGACTTTGGACTTGTCCATGCTGCCCTCTAACCCTAGGTCACAGTTCTGAGTATGAATGATGCCAGCCCAGAAGAGGGCATTCATGCTGGATGCAGTGGCTCAGGCCTGTAATCCCAGCACTTTGGGAGGCTGGGGCAGGTGGATCACATCTGTAATCCCAGCACTTTGGGAGGTGGAGGCGGGTAGATGACCTGAGGTCAGGTGTTCAAGACCAGCCTGGCCAACATGGTGAAACCTGTCTCTACTAAAAGTACAAAAATTAGTGGGGCGTGGTGGCACAGGCCTGTAATCCCAGCTGATTGGGAAGCTGAGGCAGAGGCAGAAGAATCACTTGAGCCCAGGAGGCGGAGGTTGCAGTGAGCCAATATCATGCCACTGGACTCTAGCCTGGGCTACAGAGTGAGTCTCTGTCTCAAAAAATTAAATAAATAAAATAAGATAAAACAAAATTAAAAAGTGCCAGTGGGCCAGGTGCAGTGGTTCACATTTGTAATCCCAGCACTTTGGAAGGCCCGAGCAAAAGGATGGCTTGAGCCCAGGAGTTCAAGACCAGTCTAGACAAGATGGAGACACTCTATCTCTACAAAAAAAAAAAAAAAAGTTTTTAAAATTAGCCATGCACAGAAGCAGGCTCCTGCAACCGCAGCTATGTGGGAGGATCCCTCAAGCCCAAGAATTCTAGGCAGCAGGGAGCTATGACTGTGCCACTGTATTCCAGCCCGGATGATAAATTGAGACCTTATCTCTAAGGAAAAAACAAAAATAAAAACACACCAAAGAAAAGTGCCAAGGTCATGAAAAAACAAGACCAAGAAATTGTCACAGATTGGAAGAGAGTAAGAAGACATGATGGTTAAATACAACATGGTATCCTGGATGGAATCTTGGAGCAGACGAAGGACATTAGTGGAAAAGCTGGCGAAATTCAAGTAAAGTTTGCAGCTGTGTAGTTAATAGTGTTGTGGTAATGTCAATTTTTTTTTTTTTTTTTTTAAAAAGAGTCTCATTCTGTTGCCCAGGCTGGAGTGCAGTGACACAATCATAGCTCACTGTAACCTTGAACTCCTGGGCCAAATGATCCTCCCACCTCAGCTTCCCAAAATGCTGGGATTATAACTGAGGGCCACTATGCCCAGCTAGCAACACTAATTCCTTAGTTTTGATTTTCCTGCCATGGCTATGAAACATAAGATGGGTGAAAGTTATATGGGAACTCTCTGTTCCTTTTTTACAACTCTTCTGTAAATCTATAATTATTTCAAATAATACATTAAAAATACCAACAAGAAGCCAGTGCAGTGGCTCACATCTATAATCCCTACACTATGGGAGGCTGAGGTGGGTGTATCCCTTGAAGTCAGGAGTTTGAGACCAGCCTCAGCAACATACCGAAATTCTGTCTCTACCAACATAATAATAATAATACAAAAATTAGCCAGGTGTGGTGGTGCTTGCCTGAAGACCCAGCTACTCAGGAGGCTGAGGTGGGAGTATCTCTTGAGTCCAGGAGGCAGAGGTTACAGTGAGCTGAGATCACATCACCACACTCCAGCTTGGGTGACAGAGTGAGACCCTGTCTCGAAAACAAACAAAAACACAAACCAACAAGAATAACAAAATCACAACGCCTTCAAATTTCTCAATTAAACAAACAAGCAAACAAAATGTTTTCACAAATGTTGGGAACTGGAGTTTACCCAACATCCAAACAGCTAGCTGAAAGAATCCAACAATAAAACTAACAAAAAGCAGTAGGTCATGCAGATGTTTTTAACCATCCCAATGCATGTGCAGTGGAGTGCAATGGATGTCCTCCTTTTTTTTCTTGAGACAGGGTCTCACTCCTTCACGCCGGCTGGAGTGCAGTGGCATGATCTTGGCTCACTGCAACCTCTGCCTCCTAGGCTCAAGTGAGCCTCCCACCTCAGCCTCCTGAATAGCTGGACTACAGGTGTGCGCCACCATGCCTGTCTAATTATTTTTGTACTTTTTGTAGAGATGAGGTTTTGACATGTTGCTCAGGCTGGTCTTGAACACCTGACCTCAGGTCATCTACCCGCCTCCACCTCCCAAAGTGCTGGGATTACAGATGTGAGCCACAGCACCCAGCCCCACTGGCACTTTTTAAGAGTACTGTTTTTTTGGGGTTTTTTTGAGACAAGATATTGCTCTTGTTGCCCAGGCTGGAGTGCAATGGCATGATCTTGGCTCACTGTATCCTCCACTTCCCAGGTTCAAGCAATTCTCCTGCCTCAGCCTTCTGAGTAGCTGGGATTACAGGCATGCACCACCGTGCCTGGCTAATTTTGTATTTTTAGTAGAGACGGGGTTTCTCAGTGTTGGTCAGGCTGGTCTCAAACTCCCGGCCTCAGGTGATCTGCCCGCCTTGGCCTCCCAAAGTGCTGAGATTACAGGTATGAGCCACAGTGACCAGCCTGGTTGAGTATTTTGTAGAATGTCCCTGAGGCTTTGCCTGATGTTTCTCATTAGACTGGAGCCACGGATTTGGGAATAGCACAGAGGGGAAGTGCCCCTCCCCTTGAATCCTATCTGGGGATATATGAGATCCACGTAACTTGTTACTGGTGATATTAACCTTAATCACTTGGTTAAGTTTATGTCTGCCAAGTTTCTCCATTGTGAGGTTGCCATTTTTCCTCTTTCCATACTCTAGAAGTGAGTCAGTAAGTCCAGTCCGCACCAAAGGGGAAAAGAATTAAGACCCACTTCCCAGAGGAGGTGTATCAGAGAATTTGTGGACATCTGTTAAAACCACCATGGTAATAAATATTTTGAAGAAAATGCTTTGAGGCTCTGGAAATGTTCTATTGCTCCTTAACATTGCCTTCACTTTCAGCATTCATCAGTGGATCTTGCCTTTTTAACATCAGTAATGTCACATTATCCATTGTTTGACAAAAGACATAATGTCCATAAGCTATTGTGAAATCAGGTTTTGTACTGTGCTAACCACAATAGAATCTACATGAATTTAAAATGTGTTGTATTCAGGGCTGATTCAGAGCTGGGACCTGTGGCTGTATTGGCTTTGAATTATTGAAATCCTTCTCCCCTTACTCTGCTCTAAGTCCCATTTCTGCCCAACTCTTGGGAAACCTCTCCACTGTTAAAAAGCAACTTTCTAGACATTTCTGTTGAGTGTACTGTAGTATTATGACATATGTTGAGTTTTGTGCACAGTTCCTGGTTCATAACTCCCATAGCCCTTGTTACAGTCTTTTTTTATAATGTTGGGTGTGTGAGGCCTCAGGGGCAGGACTCAGGAAACAGAATCTCTCTTTCTCCTGCCCTCCTTTTCTCTGCCCCAAGGCAGGCCTCTAATCTACTCCCACCTTTCTGACTATGGGTATTAAGACCGTGTACACACTGAGGGAAGGAATGCTGATGTCATGAAGCTTCTATAAAAGCCCAAGAGGGCCAGGCATAGTGGCTCACACCTGTAAACCAGCACTTTGGGAGGCCAAGGTGGGAGCCTTGAGCCCAGGAGTTTGAGTCTAGTCTGGGCAACATAGT
>NW_016107451.1:4923686-4924832 GCF_001604975.1 Cebus imitator | reverse complement strand
AAAAAAAAAAAAAAAAAAAAAAAAAAAAAAAGGAAGAAAGAAAGAAAAAGAAGAAAAAACAAACAGCCCCCCCACCCCATAAACATCCAAGAGGACTGGGTTGGGAAAGCTTCGGGTAGCTGAACACATGGAGGTTCCTGGAGAGTGACGTTCCCAGGAAAGGCATGGAAGCTCTGGGTCCCTCTCCTATACCTCGCCCTACACATCTATTGTAACGTCCTTTATAATAAAGTTGTTAACGTGTTTCCCTGAGTTATGTGAGCCGCTCCAGCAAATTAATCCAACCCAAAAAGGGGGTCAAGGGACCACAGCTTGAAGCCAGTCCCCCCACTGACTTCAAGAAGTTTAGGAGGCCCAGACTTGCAACGAGTGTCTAGAGATGGGGGGACAGTCTTGGGGACGGAGCTCTCAACCCATGGGATCTCATACTATCTGCAAATAGTGTTGGAATTGAATTGGAGGGCATTCAGCTGGTGTCTGCTGGTTGGTGTGTCATGAAAATTTCTCCTCACATTTGATCACAGAAGTATTCTGTGTTGATTGTTGTGGTATGTGAGAGTAGGGGCAAAACACGGTTTGGATAGAGTTTTTTTCCAACACAAGCACATATCCGAGTTTTATTACAATCTTGCTGCAAGGGGAAAGGTCTGTAGTGGACCAATCCAAAGATTCACTCCTGGAAGGGACATTTTATGAGAAAAGAGAATGGCCAGCGTAATTATTATTTGATGAACAAGGAAAGAACCTATTACCCTATATCATTAAGGTGAGAGCACGGGCTTTGGCACTATTTTGTGTATTTCCCATGATCCAGTAACTGAAGCAGCAGTACCTGGCTTGGGACCAGAATTCTGGCCGTCTCTTACCCCCAGCATGGAGCGGGGCCAGCCTCCATTCCGACAGTCAGCCTTGTGCTGGAATGGTTGTTAATTACTTTGACTAGTGTCCAAGTTTTGTGTATTCACAAAACAAGACATATTAGTAACAAGACATATTAATTATTATTACTATTATTTCTCTCTCTGTCATCCAGGCTGGAGTCCCATGACACAATCAGAACTCAGTGCAGTCTTGGCCTCCCTGGCTTAAGCAATCCTCCCACCTCAGCCACTTGAGTAGCTGGGACTACAGGCATGTGTCACTATG
>NW_016107451.1:4912795-4923641 GCF_001604975.1 Cebus imitator | reverse complement strand
TTCCTGCCTCGTCCTCCCAAAGTATTGGGATTATAGGCCTGAGCCACCATGCCCAGCCAAAACGAGACATGTTAAATAATCAATCTACAGTTTGGTTCAGGCATAGTTTGATTTGGTTCAGAGAAAGAAGACTTTACAGTCAGCAAGAGCAGGTTTTGAAAACCAGTATTGAATACAAGCTCTGGAACAGTCTAGCATTGGGCAAGTCGCTTAAGCTCATTTTATATAAAAGTGTTTTATATAAAAACGCTTTTGATAAACGCATTTTATAAACAGAGGATGTGTTCCTCCTCTTACTTTCAGGAACATCCTACTCTGTATACGGAGTAGCTGTCCTTTCGCCACTGTACTTTCTTCATAAACTTGCTTTTGCTTTGCACTGCGCACTCACCCTGAATTCTTTTTGCATAAGATCCAAGAACCCTCTCTTGAGGCCTGGATTGGAACCCCTTTCCTGTAACATCCCCATTTGAGAATTACTGTCTCATCCACTTTCCTAGATGTCACAAAACCTCCTAAAATTCTGAAGATACAAAACCATTACAAAAAGAAACCTTTTAAAGAAAAAGATAAATACATAAAATACATAAAAAAGAAAAAATCAGGGCTTCTCTTTCATAAAAACCAAAGTGGGAGTAATCTGCTAAAAACTTATTTTTTTTTTCTGGTTTAGCACAAAAGGTTCCAATAACTCCCCCTTGTCTCTCCCGCCGAAGGGTGAGGTGGGAAGCAAGGTGGATCCTCCATGACCCACCTCCATCCTCACAGGTGAACTTTTGTGTGTGTGTGCCCTGCTTCACGGCAACTCAGGATCTATTGTTTAAGAGGAGTTGCCCAAAGCTTTGAAGGTGAGAATGCGAGGTGTCCCAGTCTGAGTCCTGGACACTAAGAGGCCCAGCCAGGACAGAATGTGGTGCCGGGCAGATGCTCTGCTGGCTGTCGGTGCTTAGAGCATGGTGGAGAGCTCACCAGAGCGAGGAGGGTCACACTGGAGCCGTGCCCCCTGGCAGTGAACATGGCATCAGATGACTGCCCTATGGGCTTTAAGACTCTTTTCCCCATTTTGAGAGTGAAGGAGCAGGTCCACTTCTCTTGGATTTTAGAAATTCTGGCTGTTCTTGAATGATCCGAATTGTCAGAGTGTTAAGGGAGGAAAGGCATTGCCCACAAAGGGTGATCCTGGACTTTGTGCCAATCTTGCCAGAGAGTACTCAAGGCACTTTTATTTATTTATTTTTAAATGTATTATATTTAGAGACAGGTCTCAGCTGGGTGCAGTGGCTCACGCCTGTAATCCCAACACTTTGGGAGTCCAAGGCAGGTGGATTATCTGAGTCCAGGAGTTTGAGACCAGCCTTGGTGACATGGTGAAACTTTGTCTCTATTTTTGAAATAAATAAATAAATAAAATGAAATAGAGACAGGTTTCACTCTGCCGCCCAGGCTGGAATGCAGTGGCATGACCACAGCCCACTGCAGCCTCAACCTCCTGGGCTCAAGTGATTCTCTCGACTCAGCTTCCCAAGTAGCTGGCACTACAGGAATGTGCCATCAGGCCTGACTAACTTTTCTGCTTTTTGTAGAGACAGGTCTCTCCATGTTGCCCAGCCTGGTCTTGAACTCCTAGCTGCAAGTGATCCTCCTGCCCTGGCCCTGGAAGCACTAGAATTACAGGTGTGAGCCACAGCACCCTGTTCAACACTTTAAATTCAATTTGAATAAGAAAAATTTTAGGCCAGGAGCAGTGGCTCTCACTGCTTGTAATCTCAGCACTTTGCGAAGCCAAGGAAGGAGAATCACTTGAGGCCAGGAATTTAAGACAAGCCTGGGCAACATAGAGAGGCCTTGTCTCAATTAAAAATATGTATGTGAAAAAAACTGTTCAGCCGGGCACGGTGGCTCACGCCTGTAATCCCAGCACTTTGGGAGGCCAAGGAGGGTGGATCACTTAAAGTCAGGCATTTGAGACCAGCCTGGCCAACACGGTGAAACCCCATCTCTACTAAAAATAAAAATCAGCTGGCCGTGGTGGCAGCTGCCTGTAATCCGAACTACTCTGGAGGATGAGGCAGGAGAATTGCTTGAACCTGGGAGGGGGAGGTTGCAGTGAGCCGAGATTGTGCCACTGTGCTCCAGCCTAGGCGATAAGAGGGAAACTCGTCTCAGAAAAAAAAAAAAAAAAAGAAAGAAAGAAAAAAAAATTTTTAAGTATTTTGAGGCCAGGCACATGCCTGTAATTCCAGCACTTTGGGAGGCAGAGGTGGGAGGATCACTTGAGGCCAGGAGTTTGCGACCAGCCTGGCCAAAATGATGAAACCCCACCTCTACTGAAAAAATACAAAAATTAGCCAGGCATGGTGGCACATGCCTGTTATCCCAGCTACTTAGGAGGCTGAGGCATGAGAATCACTTCAACCTGGGAGGTGGAGGTTGCAGTGAGCCAAGATCGTGCCACTGCACTCCAGCCTGGATGACAGAGAGAGATTTTGTCTCAAAAAAAAAAAAAGAAAAAAAATGTTGGAAATAGATGCTCGGTGCCGCAAAGAAAAATTAGCACTGAGACAAAGGATCTTTTAGCAATGCAATTTTTACTTCCTAGGCTGCAGGAAGAGTACTCTTACTAGCCATTTTGCCATGAGAGTACCACAAACAAAGGAAAACTGACATATTTATTCCTTACACATTTGGGGTTGTCCTTGCTGCTGTGTGTGATCTCTGTTGGCTGGAGCCAGACCTCACAATCTAAACTAAAACCCGACTGGCTAATAACTTGAAACTTTTCTAAACAGGTAAAGCAGTGGAGAGCAAAAAATGGAAGTCCAAACGAGGAAGGGGCATATGCTGCCAGCTGGATGTATCTTGCTTACAGTACGAGGAGATAGAATGCACCATGTGCCTGTAAGCTTGTCTAACAGCTCCACAGGATAGGGCTTAACAAAGAGCTGCTAGCAAAAGCAAGAAGGCTTTTGAAGAAAGTGTTAAAACAAATTATGTAACACTTATGAATTTTTCTTAAACAAAAAAGGAAACTTTGAAAAGGAACTTTTCTACTTCCCACAGAAAAGAAAGAAAAGGAAGGAAGGAAGGAAGGAAGGAAGGAAGGAAGGAAGGAAGGAAGGAGGGAGGGAGGGAGGGAAGGATGGAAGGAAGGAAGGAAGGAAGGAAGGAAGGAAGGAAAGAAGGAACTTTGAGAGTTCTTTTTCAATGGAGAAGCATATAACAATGACCTGCCACATCGCCCCACCAGCGTACAGTGACATCTGGAAAGGGGACTTGGCAAGACTCAGCATGCCAAATCACCAAGCTTTTCTTCATCCTCATCACCCATTCATGCTTAATTCACTTGGGAACCCACAAAGCCCCTTTTTGTGTGGTGAGCCAGAGCATCTGGGTATTTGGAAGGGCCTGGGCTGGCGTGGTCCTCTGAGCAAGCAGAGGGTGCAGAGAGTCACTTTTACTGATGAGGTGGGAGCCAGAAAAAACAGAGCTAGGAGGAAAAATAACCTGCCACCAAAAAGCTCCAGTCTTATGGAAAAGCAGTATCACATTTGAGGATCGCTCATATGACACATGGCACTTTCATTATTCATTGTTTCCAGACAAAAGGACTTTCTGTTTCTGCTCTATGCTGAACCATTTTAAAATCATTTGGAGATGGAAACCAGTTTTGAAAGCCCCAGGTACATCCTCTGTTGGCAGCCAACACCCATCCTAAAGGAGGGCCTAGCACATTATCCAACACCCGGAGACTCCATTCAAGGCCATAAAGCCAGTTTCACTGAAGATTTCATCAGAAGAGGGAAGACAGAGTTACAATGCCCACTGCAGAGTAAAATTTAATAAAAATGCTGATTAGATACCTCTGTTTTCTCCTCCTGCCCCAGAATTTCCTTCGTGGCTGCCAACCCCCCATCTCCTATTACCCCTCAACCTACCTTTGCCCAACTTTCTCATCATGCCTTCCCATTGCCCCTCCTCCCTGGTCAGAGTGATGTGGGGACCACCCGGCTCCTACTACCTCAGGCCCATCACCCCTCCCTTCAAACCAAAGATCGTCCTTAGGTGCCTTGGCTTCTACTCTTCTTGGGTTTGCCTGTGGGAGGCAGAAAGAAATAATGCTTCCATCTCATGGAGATTCGTTTTCTATGCCCTTTTTTTGGACATTAATAAACATTCCCCCTCCCCCGCCCCCACTTCATTGAATGTAAAGAGTCCCTAGGGTTTGAAGGCAGAAGAGAATGGCTAAAGAAGGCTGAAGAATGAGCTGGTCTCAGGTGGGACCTGGCAGTGATAGACACCACCCTATTGGGCTGCAGCAGGGTGCCTCGGTGGGGTGGGCTCTTGGTTTTGGTCTGCTGACCTGGGTTAAGCCTTGGGCCAGGCCTCATTCAGCTCTGTGTCCCAGGACTGGTGCCCAATTAGGTGCACACAAATGTTTGATGAACAAATGCTCTTGGGGAGGCCAGCTAGCTTGCTTCTCAACCAGTTTCCTCACTTGAAAAAAGGGGGCCAAGCGCGATGGCTCATGCCTATAATCCTAGCACCTTGGGAGGCTAAGACGGGAGGATTGCTCAAGGCCAGGAGTTCAAGACCCCCTTGGTCAACATAGAGAGGCCCCATCTCTATTAAGAGAAAAGAAAAGGAAAGAAAAGAAAAGAAAAAAAAAGGGAACAATAATCTCTTTCCCCTACTTCTCAAAGTTGCAATAAGGATCAGGTAAGTTGATGGCATAAAGGCACCAAGAAAGTATAAAGAAATAAAGTCCTTGGCTGAGTCTTCAGGACTAGGAGCCTTTGGCTACGACCATCTCTGGCCTCCTTTATTCTCTTCCTGATCCATTTTTTCTGTTTCTTTAGGTTCTGTCTCCTCTCCATCTGCCCTCACCAAACCCAACAAGATTCTGTCTGGTACATCTGTGTAGTGTGGGGGAAAAAAGATCCTGTCTGGGTAAAGGATCAGTGAGGAGTCATTTACACCTGAAGGTCAATTTCAATTCTCATTCCTTCTCCCAGACTTTGGCTTCACTCCTTGTCTCTGACTGTGGTGGGAAAGGCTTTACAGCAGTGGTTCTCAGCCTCAGCAGGCCCCACATGGCAGGTGCCTGAGCCATGCCCTGAGATTTGGGACCTGCAAGTTTGGGTCAAGACTGAGCAATCTGCTTTTAATGAGCAGTTCATACAGTGAATCTGAGCCAGCTGCTCTGTTCATGTGGCATGATTTCTGGAGTTTGTGCTTTAGGAAGTGATGGGGGAGATGATTGGGGTGGCTAGGGGATCCCACTGAACTTGCACCAACACTGAGGCCCCCAGTCTTCCCAGGGCAGGTCTCCCGTGGGCATCAGAGAAAGTCATCACTTTGTCAACAAGAGTAACAATTGCTGCCATTATTAGAAAGCCTTTTATTCTATCCATACCTTCCCAAAACCTGGGAGGGGAGGTGGGACAGTTCCTAGTCCTAGAGTACCAAGTCGAACCTTCTAGAAGCCAAGTGATTGGTCTCAGTCCTCTTGAATGGTTGTAGCAGATGGGAACCCAGGGGGCTGCCCCCAGGTCAATGCATATCCCCGTTCATCTGTCGTTGATCTTGGGACCAATGCTGCTAGCTCCTGTTTTCACACTGACCAATGCTGTTAGCTGCTGTTTTCACACTGACAAATGCTGTTAGCTGCTATTTGCTTTGCAACCCTATGGGAGCCAAGGGAGACTGGGCAGGAGAGTGGAGGATGGAGGAGAGAAAAGAAGGTAGGAAATAGTCACCTGGAAGGGTGATTGAGCCAGGGACGTGTCATGGCATTGCCAGCATGCTGGGGCCCACCTGGGGGGCACAAACATGAATTACGGTAGCATGTAACAGAATGGGCGAGTCCAGCCTCACATCCTTCTCTCTCATTTTTGACTTTTCCAGAAGGGCCCCATCATCTGGGGAGGCAGAAGAGGACACCACCTGGGCAGGGTGCTTCTGTAGCAACTGAACTCCCAAAGGTCACCCTGGCCATCTTCAGCGCACCTTCCCAGCGTTCCCACGGGGCCTGGCAGCCTGAGCTGCACCCATTCTCCTCCTCCTGCCCCTCATCCATCCTGTGTCCTGCCTCAAACCTGAGCCAAGTCTATTCTCTAGGGGCAGATTTTGGCTCCAGATAATAAAGAGTTAAAACAAAGCCATCCAGAGCTGGCACAGTGGCTCACGCCTGTAACCCCAGCACTTTGGGAGGCCAAAGTAGGAGGATCGATCACTTGAGGCCAGGAGTTTGAGACAAGCCTGGCCAACACAGTGAGATCCTCATCTCTAAAAAAAAAAATTAAGTATATTAAAAAAAATTATTTTAGGGCTAGGGGCAGTGGCTCATGCCTGTAATCCAGGCACTTTGGGAGGCCGAGGTGGGCAGATCACAAGGTCAGGAGATCGAGACAGTCTGGCCATGGTGAAACTTCATCTCTACTAAAAACACAAAATTAGCCAGGCGTGGTGGTGTGCTCCTGTAGTCCTAGCTACTCAGGAGGCTGAGGCAGGGGAATCGCTTGAACCTGGGAGACGGAGATTCCAATGAGCCGAGATCATGCCACTGCACTCCCGCCTGGTGACAGAGCCAGACTCTATCTCAAAAAAATTAATTAATTAATTTAAAAAGCCACCTAACAGTGGAAATGGCTGACCTAGGAGGCAGCCCACCCTGTTTACCTAGGGTATGTGGCAGCAACTCAGAAGAGGTGTTAGGGAGAAAGGGGCAAATCTGGGGTCAGGGAGGAGCTACATTTGTTGACCTTGGAGTCTGCAGATCTGTGTTTTCACTTCAGGTTCAGACATACTCTAGCAGATGACATCAGCCAAGTCCACTCGTGTCTCTGAACCTCAGCTTCGTCTTCTGTAAGATGGGGATGGTGACAGGACTTGTCTCAAACTCCTGGCCTCAAGTGATCCTCCTACTTTGGCCTCCCAAAGTGCTGGGATTACAGGCGTGAGCCACTGTGCCAGCTCTGGATGGCTTGAGAGCCAAGATTGGCCCCTAGAGAATAGACTTGACTTAGGTTTGAGGCAGGACACAGGCTGGATGAGGGGGCAGGAGGAGGGAAGGGGTGCAGCGCAGGCTGCCAGGGCCCGTGGGAGTGCTGGGAGAGTGCGCTGAAGACGGCCAGGGTGACCTTGGGGCGCCTAGTTTCTGCAGAAGCACCCTGCCAGTGAACTCTTGGTAGTGGGAGCTGTTGCTGCTTCTTTGCAACCCTAAGAAATCTCAGTCTGAAATAGCCAGTGTAGCAAAGAAAGAACGTTGATCAGAGACTGATTGATGGGGCAAAGAGAGAAGATGGGGCTAAAAGTGGGGATCTGAGGCAGCCCGGCTTGCTGAGCAGATTAAAGGTGAGATTCTTTTCCCCAAAGCACTGGGCTTTCAGCATGGGTTATGTTCATGTGAACACACTCTGCCACTTGGCCGCCTTGCTGCCTTGGACAAGGCTGTCACCCTCTCTGCCGAGTCCTCCCGTGAAGCCTATCTTGCCAGCGTTCCTAACATGTGCAGCTGCTCTAGAGTTTCTAAAGCATTTTGCACACAAAAGCCCTGGTCTCACTCAACAGTTCCTGCTCGTGATGAGGGTATAATTATTTCCATCTTTCAGATGAGGAAACTGAGTTGGGAGAGGTTGCAGAGCTGGGACTCAGGTCTTCTTTCCCCAAAGCACTGGATTACAGGTGTGAGCCGCTGGACCTGGCAGGCTCAGGTCTATTCCCGACCCAGTCAATGCTCTTCACGAATCCAAGCTGCTGCTGCTCGTCTAGGTAAATTAGGCCCCATAACAAACTTGTCAAGTGATTGTGAGCAGATCACCATCCTGAGCTCTAGAAGCTCTGCCTGCCCGTGAAGATGGACTTCGTGCCCTCTGGAGGTCCCTCCCTTTTATTTTATTTTATTTTATTTTACTTTATTTATTTATTTTTTTATTTGAGATGGAATCTCACTCTGTTGGCCAGGCTGGAGTGCCGTGGCACAATCTCGGCTCACTGCAAACTCCACTTCACGCATTCAAGGGATTCTCCTGCCTCAACCTCCCGAATAGCTGAGCTTACAGGTGTGTGCCACCACACCTGGCTAATTTTTGCATTTTTAGTAGAGACAGGGCTTCACAATATTGGCCAGGCTGGTCTCAAACTCCTGACCTTGGGTGATCCACCTGCCTCAGCCTCCCAAAGTGCTGAGATTACAGGTGTGAGCCACCATGCCTGGCCTCATTTTATTTTATTTTTAAACTCAGTCCTGGCACCTCCCTTTTTAATAAGATGCTGGGCTGGCACTGTGGTATTCACTCCTTAGGCAGGGGCAAATCTGGGGACTGTCTCCTCTAACATGGGCAGGGCTAGTAGGGAAGAGAGACCAGGAAGGTGGCCTAGTTCCTCCCCAAACCGCCTCCAGCCATGGGCTTGGCACTCCAAGCCACAGGTGTGGCTACTCTGGGGTCAAAACATTGCTCCAGGCTGGCACAGCCAGACTCAGCGTTCCTTTCCTACCCAGCTGCCCAGGTCCCCGTCAGCATGCCTGGCTGCTCCCCAGGGAGCACGGCAAACAAGCCTCTATTGATTCTCCATCAGGGCTAGAAGAATGCCCCTTTGTTGAGCACGTCACCCTCCCCCTCTGTGTCCTTGCCCTCAGGAGAGGAGTTCAGGTAGGAAGCAGCAGGCCATGGCTCCTTCCCCAGGGACCCAAAGGAAAGCAGGGGCAGAACACTGCTCCAGCTCCCAGAGGAGGCCTCCATGTCCCACCCTCTTCCCTTCTCCTCTCTGCTGTTTTCCAAGCTCGGACACCCTTGCCCATCACCCTGGTTACCCCATCATTACTCACGGGAGGTCCAGTGGCAGATCTCTCCGTGCTAAAACCCACTTCAAGGTCCTGCTGAAATGCCCACTGTTCCATGGACTCCCACTAGAATTGAAGCCTGCCAAGGTGAGGCTGCACACTTGTGCCCAACCCAGAAATTGCTCCAGAGGGGCATGTCCCAGTCTCAAGGAACAAATTAACTGACTTCTGCAAATGGCACTACCCGCTCCCCAGTCACCCAGGCCTGGAACCTGACCAACCCAATAGCGGGTTGGTTAATAGCTCTGCTGGTTCTTCTTGGAAGCCACCAAAACTCCTTAGCTTGGAATTCACAGCCCTCCGTTTGGCATCAACCTACACAACGTTTCCCATGTGACCTCTCCTTCTGCTGGACTCCCTACTGCTTATCCATCCACCTGCTTTAACTCTGTTTATTGAGCATATATTATGTGCCGCCATTGCTCTGAGAACTGGAGATGTTCCACTGAATGAGATGGAGTCCCCTCCCTCAAGGATCTCACAGTCTCTTTGGAGCAGAAAGGCAATAAGTGTGTACACAAATGACTAAATTGTGTAGTATCAGAGTATAAGGGCTCTGAAGAAAATCACACAAGTCAAGAGAATGGGGCATGATGAAGAGGATGTGTGTGGGAACCTTGAGGAGGCCATCGAGGTAGAGACAGCGCAGTGACCAGAGGGCTGGGAATTGAGGTCACAGAGGAAGGGCCATGGTGAAGAGTCTGAGTTTTCTGAGGGTCAGGCATGGTGGCTCACGCCTGTAATCCCAACATTTTGGGAGGCTGAGGTGGGAGGATTGCTTGAGCCCAGGAGTTTCAGACTAGCCTGGGCAACTTGGTGAAACCTGGTGTCTACAAAAAAAAAATAATAATAACACACACACACACACACACACACACAAATTAGCCAGGCATGGTGGCACATGCTTCTAGTCCTAGCTATTTGGGAGGCTGAGGTGGGAGGATTGCTTGAGCTCGGGAGGTTGAGGCTGCAGTAAGCCAAGATTGTGCCACTGCACTCCAGCCTAAGTGACAGACTCTCTCTAAAAAAAACATTTCCATGGGATGTGATGGAAAGCTACTGTCCTGTCTGGGTGCTGTGCCCATTCCTACCTCCCAGCTTTGTCCCACTGGGCCTCTCATCTGAATGCCCTCTGCAAGCCTCTCCAGCATCCTCTTTATACTTAGATTTCAGGACCCAAGGCCACTCACACCATCATTCTGAAGACTTCCTTGTGTACCCCAGACCACAATCATCTCTTCCAAATTCCTAAGATGGTACCTTGGGTCTTGGGGCTTGACTAGACTTCAAATTCTCAAACATGTACTCTGCCCTCACATCGTGCCCACCACCATGCCAGTGTCACATGTGGGTAACTCATCCAAGCCTCACCACTTCCCCATGAGGTTCACATTATGCCCAGCTTTTACAGATGGGTAAACTGAGGCTTGGAGAGGTTAAGCAATTTATCTGTGGCCTGATATATAAGGAGAGGTGGAGGCCAAATGCATCATCTGACCCTCCAAGTCCAGCTTTGTTCTCACTAGCCCTCAGCCACTTCTGCCTTTAGGTAATTTCTTCATGGTCTTCAGGGGTCCCCCGGCCTGCCCCTAATCTCCTTCCCCATCTTCCCTTCTGCAGGACCCTCAGCACCAGGGATCACTGGAGTGGGCACTCTGCACTTCTCTATGCCCCCTGCCAGTGGGATGTGACACTTGCAGAGTGAATGAGCACCCCTAGGGTGACAGCCACGGCTGCCCACACCTCTCTCCTCTCCTGCAGTAGGTTCCTACGGGGAGTCACCAGCCATCCAGTGGAACTAGGGTCCAGTGCTTCAGAAGAAGCTGCCATATGCTAGAGTTGTGTTACTGTAAAGATGACCTTTTCTTTCTTCCAGGCTGGGCATGATGGCATGGGAATAATCATAACACCATAACGGCCTCTACTACGGCAACTCTTCACTGGCACGAGCCCATCTTAAGTTTTTCCTTTTTTGGGTAATTTCAGGATGTCAATAATAATAAA
>NW_016107451.1:4896318-4912766 GCF_001604975.1 Cebus imitator | reverse complement strand
TTTTTTTTTTTGAGACAAGGCTCACTCTGTCACCCAGGCTGGAGTGCTGGGAAGTGATCTCTGCTCACTGCAGCCTCAGCCTCAACCTCCAAGGCTCAAGTGATCCTTCCAACTTAGCCTCACCAGTAACTGAGACTACAGGCATGCACCACCACACCTGGCTAATTTTTGTATTTGTTGTTGAGACGGGGTTTCCCCATGTTGCCCAGGCTGGTCTCAAACTCCTGGGCTCAAGTCGTCTGCCTGTCTGGGCCTCTCAAAGTGCAGGGATTACTTACTTGTGTGTACCACCATGCCTGGCCAACAATAGCTATTTTATCAAGAATATGCAAAATGAAAGGAAGCTGCTGGGCACTTTATGTACACTATCTTATTTAATCCTTATAGCATCCTAGGATGCAAGTATGATTATTATGCCCATTTTACAGATATAGAAACTGAGTCTCAGGCAAAGCAATATGCCTGAGGTCACCAGGCTGACAAATGCTGAAACTCAAACCCCAGCTTCACCCTGAGGCTGATGGACCTCCAAGGCCTTGATCTCAACCTCTGCACCCATTTCTACAAGCAGGTAGGTGTTCAGGAGATCCATCACAGGCAGTGGATAGGTGAGGAAGGCTTAGTTACTGGGGCTCCTCAGAGAGGTGCATACAACCAGGGAAGCTCAGAGCACTGCAGGGACACTGGTCTGGGCGTCAGGAGCCTGGATCCAGATCCCCGCTTTGCCTCCTCCCAGTTGTGTGTCCTTGCTCATGTTGCCTACCCTCTCTGCACCTTCATTTCCTCAGCTGTGAAATGGGGTGATAATAGATTCTCCCTCCAAGCCTGGGGGTAAGAAGGAAGATAATGTTTGTGAACATGCTCTGAGGCCCTGAAGCACCAGACTTCGTGCATTACCATCCATTTTCTGGACTTCTAGAATGAGTGAACGGTGGGAGAATCAGGAACAGCATCGGGGAAGGAGGAGAGGAAAGTGTTGGATCAGGCTTTCTCTGGGTAGAGAGAGGCAGGTAAATGTCTTGCTCAGCCAACCTCACATGACAAGAGGAACCTGCTAACTAGGTCACCTTGCAGGAGGAAAGAGCTATTCCGGGATCCGCCTGCTGTTGCAGAGCAGAAGCTGGGGAGCTGAGCTGGCTATTTCAGGGGTGGCACAGAAAGCTCATCCGACAGCTCTCCCTTGGATCTCAGCCCTGCCTTGGGCCTTGCGCCTTGCGCCTTGGGCCTTGAGAGGCCAGGAGATTCTAGTGGACACTGTGCTGGCACTCTCTGCATGGCTGGCCTCAGGCAGGGGGAACCATCAGGCGGCCTGGAACCATCACAACACGACCTTCCCCATCCCCTGGGAACCACCATCCCAAGCGGCTGTGGGGGAGGACAGCAAGATGCTAGACTTGCATTTCTCAGCCTGGCTGGGAGTCTCAGCTCCTGAATGCAATAGCCCCGCAACACTAGGCAGTTTGCTCTAGCATTCAGGGCCTGGGTTTCCTCACCTGTAACACAGGGGTAAGGGTGCTTATGTTACAGGACTGTCTGAGGATTAAATGGGATAATGACATAAAGCACCAAGCATAGGGTCTGGCCCAGAGGAAGTGCTTGATAAATGGGGATTGTTCCTAACTGAGCTTCTGGGGCTGTCCATGCTGCGATGGTGACAGTGGGGAGGGCACACCTCAAAAGAATGCTGCACCTTGTGGGATGGGGGTGGGGCAGAGGGAGAGATTATGCTGGAGAAGTTAAGCATTTGAGACTCTGGCTCAAAGAGAAAAATCCTTTTGGGAGGAGCCTGGGGCTGTGAGGTCAGGGTGACCCAGGTAAGAACTGCTCAGCTCCCTGCAGGTTGGGCAGGTGTGTCTTTATCTTCGGAGCTTCAGGTGCCTTGTCTGCAAAATGAGGCTGAAAATACTTGGTTCCTATGATCTGGCAAGAAATAAGTGAATTAATATAAAGTCTTTATTTAGCATGGTGCTTGGCACCTAGTAGGTGCTCAAGAAATGCCGGCTATTATTGTTTCCTCATTTAGTCTTCACAGCAACCCTGTGAAGAACGTGTTACTAGCTCCATTTTGTAGAGGAGGAAATGGAGGCACAGAGAGGTGGAGTAATGTACCCGGGGGCTCACAGTGAAGAATCTGTTTTACTAAGATTTGAATTTCGTCTGACTTTGGGATTTGCACTTTTAACTACCACTCCCCATGCCTAGGATGTAGTGTGTGTGTGTGTGTGTGTGTGTGTGTGTGTGTGTGTGTGTGTGTGAGGGAGAGAGACAGAGTGTATAGCTGTATCCAGATACACAAAATGAAAAGTGTTAGCGTGATGTGGTTGCAGAGCCAGTGGTCAGTAACCAGCAGCTGTTACTGCGATTGTTATTCTCCTCATGACCGTTGTTCAGAATTTAATTGGCAATTATGAAATAGGAGTGGCCAGTGAAGGTCGAGAGTGCTCTAAAATATTAGCAAAGGCAACAATCCCATTCTCAAGAGCCTTGTCAAAAGGAAGAGGAAAAAGAATAGAGTCATAAAGTCCTAAGTAACTTTCTTGCAGCGTTCTCTGTAATTAGGAAAAATGAGGAAAATGTATATATCAAGCAGTAAGGGGGTGGTTACATAAATTATGGTTGATCTGTGCCTCATGCCTGCAATCCCAGCACTTCAGGAGGCTGAGGCGGGTGGATCACATAAGGTCAAGCATTCAAGACCAGCCTGGCCAACGTGGCGAAACCTGGTCTCTACTAAAAATGCAAAAATTAGCCAGGTGTGGTGGCACACACCTGTAAGCTCAGCTATTCGGGAGGCTGCGGCAGGAGAATTGCTTGTACCCAGGAGACGGAGGTTGTAATGAACCGAGATTGTACCACTGCACTCCAGCCTGGGCGATAGAAAAAGATTCCATCAAGAAAGAAAGAAGAAAGAAAGGAAGGAAGGAAGGAAGGAAGGAAGGAAGGAAGGAGAAGAAAGAAAGAAAGAAAGAAAGAAAGAAAGAAAGAAAGAAAGAAAGAAAGAAAGAAAGAAAGAAAGAAAGAAAGAAAGAAAGAAAAGAGAGGAAGAAAGAAGAGAGAGAGAAAAGAAAGAAAGGAAGGAAGGAAGGAAGGAAGAGAAAGGAGGGAGGGAGGGAAGGAAGGAAGGGAGAAAGGAAGGAAAGAGAGAAAAAAAGAAAAGAAAGTAAAAGAAAGAAAGAAAGGACACATTCATTTAGAATCATGATAATAGGACTTGACACAGAAAATGTTTATTATGTAATTACTATTACTGGAAAGTGCTGGATGTAAAATTCTATTTCTACTCTAATTATACCTCCGTTAAAATATCAACTGTGTGTAGAGAAGAACTAGAGAGAATATGCACAGTGTCAATGTGTGAAATGCTGGCATTGAAGGTTTACCTCTTTACCATTGATTTAATAACTCAACCATAATTTATTGAGCACTTACTAAGTGTCAGTCAGCATGTTAGGTATGGCTTTTAGTGTGGATTATATTAGGCTGCAGGAAGACTTAAAAAGAAAAGAGATTTTAGTGCCTCCCAGAACATTCAGTGGGGAAGCAGTTCAAAGCTAATGTGGCAGCTTCAGGGTGTCAGGGGCCACAGCTTGCTCTCTGGGGTGGCTCTGCCATTCCTAGGGAGTTACCCTTTTCCACATGGTCCTGTGGGGCAGACCACCATGTCTATGTTCCAGCCAGCAGGGCAAGAATGGGAAGGGGTGGGCATACCCCTTCCAGGAAAGGTCTCACCGAGGTTGCCCACACCACCTCCCTTCTTACTCCTTGGCCAGAACCTTGTCACTTGGACACCCTTAGCTGCAAGCTAGCTTAAGACATGTCAGTACTTTGGGAGGCCATTAGCCTCGCTAAAAATAGGTCCCTATTAATGTAGAAGAAGGAAGAACAGCAACAGGGGCACCGCTACAGCATGACAGATGAAGTAAGTCAAGGCCACAATCCTGGAAGCACCTAGTGCCCCATGAAACAGACACACACTGTCAAGAAATCAGCTGGGTGCAGTGGCTCACACCTGTAATCTCAGAGCTTTGGGAGGTAGAAGCAGGAGGATCGCTTGAGCCCAGGAGTTCAAGACCAGCCTGGGCAACATAAAAAAGTTTTTTTTTTTTAATTAGCTGAGGATGGTGGTGTGTGCCTGTAGTCCCAGCTACTCTGGAGGCCGAAGCATGAGAAACGCCTGAGCCGGGGAGATAGAGGCTGCAGTGAGCTATGATCGCACCACTGCCCTCCAGCCTGGGCGAATAATTATAAGACAGCCTGTGAAGTGCTGTGATTGAGCTATAGGGTTACCAGGGACAGGATGACCAACGCTGCCTGGGGGGTCATCAGGAGTGTCATCACCCATGAAGATTTTGCCTGGAACGGTCCCATCCTACTCTGTTTGTACTATGTGGTGCTGTGCTCCCACCAAGACTTAACTGATCTCAGCAGGGAGCGAGGGGCACTCCTGACCAAGATGGGATCATCCAAGGCCTTCTAGGAGCTTGAATGGAGTGGAGCGAAGCAGCATCTGGAGTCACAAGCATCTGCCTTGTCCCCTGAATTCAGCAGGCTTCTACTGCAGTGATCCCTGAAGACATGCTAGACCTGCCCTTCAGATGATCATGTATTCAACTCCTCTTCCTTCAGTCTGTGCAGTGCCTCGGTAGCTCCCCAGATATCCATCCCCACCACTCCCTCACAGTTGTTTTTTTTTCTTTTTTGTCTTAAAGTAGTTACTTGAGACCAAAATCAGCTGAAGTAACTCAGAGGTCAGGATAAGTTAACAAGCAGTTTCACTGAGACTCAATTCTAAGTGGATTTTCCCCCCAAGTGCAATGTGCAATGAGAAGCCATGAGGTTTTAAGGAGGGCAGAGGGGAAGGTTTTCCAGGCAGGGAATCAGCAGTGTATAAATCTGGAAGCCTTTTATTTCTGTTAGTGGTTTATTGATTTGGCAACAAAAGGACCACTGGGAAGGGAAAACTCGTAACAAATGCCCTAGTGGGTCCTGAAGCCACCAGCCCACGACTCTCTGGGCGAAGAGCTGGAGTTCCGTCCTCCAAGACAGCTGTGGTTTCTGCTTTGCTCTGTGATCCTAGGCATGCCAGGAGATCTCTCTGGACCTGATTCTTCAATTTCTAAGAGAACATTAAGAGTATTTAAGTGGATTAAAAACCACAGCAATTTCTATGAAAACTTTAAAAGCCCACTCTGTGCAGGCCTAGTTTAACCCTGGTGATGTAATCATCAATCATTTCTATCCTTCACCTTCCCCTGCACTCACTCAATGAGCAGTTCCCAAGAGTTAGGCCTTCACCACGCCCCCAAGGTCCACATCCTTCTCCCCACCAGCTTGGCCCACCACTTCATTGAGCCCCGGGATGACTGCATCGTCTCCTGACTGGTCTTCCTGTTGTTATTTGTGTCCCCTTCCAATCTGTTCCTACGATACAGCCAATTTGATCTTTTAAAAAATCAAATCGAGCTGGGTGTGGTGGCTCACTCCCAAAGTGCTCCCAGCGTTTTGGGAGACGGAGGCAGGATTACTTGAGCCCAAGAGTTCAAGACAAGCCTAGCTAACATAGGAATACCCCATCTCTACAGAATATTCAAAAATTAGCCAGGCATGGTGGCATGTGCCTGTAGTCTCACCTCACCTGTAGCTGAGATGGGAGGATGGCTTGAGCCTGAGTGATTGAGGCTTCAGTGAACCGTGATTGCACCACTGCACTCCAGCCTAGGCAGCAGAGTAAGACACTGTCTCTCTCTCTATATATATATAATATCAAGTGGAAGAAGCCAGTCTGAAAAGGCTACATACTGTGGATTCCAACTCTATGATATTTTGGAAAAGGCAAAGTCTATGGAGACGATATAACAATCAGTGATTGCAGCCGGGCGTGGTGGCTCATGCCTGTAATCCTAGCACTTTGGGAGGCTGAGGCAGGCAGATCACCTGGCCAACATGGTGAAACCCTGTTTCTACCAAAAATACAAAAATTAATTTTTGTATTTTGGTGGGGCATGCCTGTAATTCTAGCTACTCAGGAGGCTGATGCATGACAATTGCCGGAACCCAGGAGGCGGAGGCTGCAGTGAGCAGAGATCGCGGCACTGAACTTCAGCCTGGGTCACAGAGCAAAACTCCACCTCAAAAAAAAAAAAAAAAAAAAAAAAAAAAAAAAAAAAAAAAAAAAAAAAGCGGTTGCCAAGGCCTTGGGAGGAGGGAGGAATCAG
Source organism: Cebus imitator (assembly GCF_001604975.1). NCBI lineage: Eukaryota > Metazoa > Chordata > Mammalia > Primates > Cebidae > Cebus > Cebus imitator. The sequence continues at coordinate 4,906,551 of NW_016107451.1, read as the reverse complement.
TGGAGCAACAGGGGTTTTTTAGAACCTAACAACTATTCTGTTTGCTACTATAATAGTAGATATATATCATACATTATTTAAAACCTATGTTCAATACAGAGCAAATTCTAATGTAAACTGTGGACTTTAGTTAATAGTAATGTATTGAGTCATCAACTGTGACAAATGTACCACTCTAATTGAGGATGGTAATACTGAGGGAAATTGTGGTATGTGTGCATGTGTGCGCAGTGGAGGGTAAGAGGGAACTCTGCACTTTCGGCTCAATTTTTCTGTAAACCTAAAACTACTCTAAAAATAAAGTCTATCAATTTTTTTTAAATCAGATCATGGCATTTTCCTGTTTAAAACCTTCCAACGGCTTCCTATTGCACATTGAATAACACAATAAAACTCCTTCCTCTGGCTCATGAAGTCCCCATGATATGGCCCCTGCCTTGCTGTCTCCCTTCCCCGACTGATACTCCACAATGGGCTTCTTTTGTTCCTCAAATGGGTCCAGTTTTTTCCCACCCCAGGGTCTTTGCCCTTGCTGTTCCCTCTGTCTCGATGCTCTTCCCCCTGATTTTCAGATGGCTGGTTCCCTCCTATCACTGAGGTCCTAGCTAAACATCCCTTCCTTGGAGGAGCCATCCTGACCACCCAATAAGAGCAGCCATGCCATGTAGTCACTCAGTGCCATGTAGCCCTGTTTGAACTCTGCACAAATCACTGGCTATTTTTCTTGCTCGGGCATTTGTTTTCCAAGTTAGTGCCTGGATCCCCACTGGAATGTAGTTGCCATGGGAACAAGGGTCTTTACTACCTTCTTCCTTGCTGTATCTCCAGCTCCAAGAGCAGTCTGACCTGCAAAGGTCCTCCAGAGATACCAGTTGAGTGAATGTAAGTGAATGAATGAATCTTCTGAAACTCATTCAGGGTCAGGCCTATGCTGGATCCGAGATAAAGCATGGTTTGTGACCTCTGGGATCTCACAGTTTCATACACAGAAGTTTATATTGAACCTTCTGAACAAAGTGGCAGAGTGGTTAAGAGCAGAGGCCATGGAGTCACACTTTGTGGGTTCCAATCTTGGCTCTGGTTGGGCTTGGTGGCTCACGCCTATAATCCCAGCACTTTGGGAGGTTGAGTTGGGAGGATTGCTTGAGCCTAGGAGTTTGAGAATAGCCTGGGCAACATAATGAGACCCTGTCTCTTCAAAAAATTAAAAAATTATTCAGGTGTAGTGGTGTGTGCCTGTGGTCCCAGCTGCTCAGGAGACTGAAATGGAAGGATCGCTTGAGCCCAGGAAGTCGAGGCTGCAGTGAGCCAAGATGGCACCAGCCTGGGTGACAGAGCAAGACCCTGTCTCAAAAAAAAAAAAAAAAAAAAATACTGGCTCTGGTCTGTAACAACTGTGTGTGTAAAACACACAGGAAAGTTTCTAGAGCATATTATATGCTCAAGAAATGCGGGTCATCATTATCGTCATGCAGGCCATATAAAGATACACGAGGCAGCACGTCTCCACCACCAGAGTTCAGGGAATTTAGGAAATCACTTTATTTATTCATTTGTTTCTGGATCACTCATTGCAAGCCTTTGGAAATGAACATGAGAAAAGACAGGGTATTTTGGGGAAAATTAAATTTTTAAATTGGAGAAACTACAGCTAGTGCTCGACTTAACGACCACGATTGGTTCCGATAGACCGGTTGTAACATGATTTGGTCATAAGTTGAGTAGGCTATATGTACAGCACTGTGAAATGATGTTATAAAAATCTTTAAGTCATATTTTGTCATAATTTTCTTTCATTATTGTTATATATCATAATTTTCTTTGTTCATTTTATGCCATTTGTATCATCTCTACACCATTTTGTTTCTTATTTTTACATTCGTCAGGTTTAAGTAAAACACTGCATTACCAGTACAACTGGTTTAATATTTGCAAAACATACAAAATTACAAAATACAGGTGCATACAAAAATACAAAATACAGGTGTAAAAAATACCATAGGAAACATTTTCCCAATTGCAAAACATACCAAAATATATAAACATGTACAAAACATTTTATTGGCCGCTGGTGCTTGGTTGCAGATCGTTGATGTCGTCATCTGAGGCAGCAGTTGGGGTTACCGGAGTTGGTTTTTTCATAAACACGGTGAGCTTTGTCTGAATTGTATGTTTCTTTTTTTCTTCATAAATTTCACGATACGGATGAAACACATCGTGTGCCATCCGTCCAATCCTTGCAAATCATTGTTTGGGTCCATTGCTTCGAAATGTATAAGAAGTTTATTCAGTAAAGATAAACCGTCTGACAATCCCTTAGTGGTGAACTTTCTTTCTGGCTCCTCCTCTTCTTTCTCTGTTTCTCTTCTTTCTTCTTCCGCCACTCTTTCTTCTTCCAGTTCGAATAGCTCTTCATTTGTAAGTTCTCCGGATTCTTTGTCTAGCAACTCTTCGACATCTTCCATTTCACACTCCAAAGAAAAGTCTTTAGCAAGTTTTACTATTTTTTCCTGAATAGTTTCAAGTTCATGTTCACTGTCAAATCTGTCAAAATCATTAACATAGCGCTTAACACAATTTTTCCAGATGCCATTCATGCACTTTGTCGTCACAGCCTCCCAGGCAGTAGCGATATTCTTGATACACATCAAAATGTTGTAGTGTTTCCAAAAATCTACAGCGGAGCAGTCGTGGCTAGCGATTGTGCTCGTAAAGTCGAATGGTCGTAAGTTGCATAGATCGTAAGTCGATCAATACTACTCATTTTTCCAATATGGAGCTTTGCCCAAAGTCTTGCCCAGGGTAAGACTTGAAATCAGGTCTATCTACACCAACATCCCAGCTCCTGACCACCCCCAGTCACTGCCACCCAGGTAAACCCAGGCTCGGGGCTGGAGCCCATGCCTGCCAGAGCAGGGATGGTGAGAGAGGAGGGGGCACCTTATGACCTCACTCTGCCCTGGGTCATTCTTGGTTCCGCCACCTCCTAGCTGGGTCACATGGGGCAAATCACCTCCTCTCCCTAAGTCTCAGTTATCTCATCTGTGAAAAGCCCTACAGTACTTACCCCAAGGATTTGTTGGGAGGATAAAATGACATCATGGATATCACGCCTCTTTGTACAGTCAATACTACTGTATTGAGAGGACAGTACCAGGGAAATGGTGCTAAACCATTCTTGGGAAATCCACCCCATAATCTAATCACCTCCCACTAGGCTCTCTCTACTTCCAGAACCAGGGATTACAGTTGAATGTGAGATTTGGGTGGGGACACAGATCCAAATTATAGCAACATGTTAGTCTCTTTCCTTCCTCACATCTGTCCCCACACTGACTTTGGAGGCAGCTGGCTAGCTCTCAGCATATGTCACCACCCTGCTTAAAAAAGCTTTTATTCTTCCAGTGCTCTCTAAGCTAATGTGAGTATTCCCTGGTTTGGCATTCTGGACCCTCCTTGCCTGCCCCAAGCTGTTTGACCTGCCAGCTTTTGTGCTGCCCTCTTCTAACTAATGCGCTGTCAAGTTAATAAGCCATTCTTGGAAATGTCGCTCATATATCCCCGTCTTGTAGACCCAATTCACATTAACATATTAAGGGTTCTGAGAAACATTCCAGGAAAGAAATTTGTTTATCCTTGTTCAGTGCAGAATTTCCCAAGTGAGTTTGACCATAGAATCCCATTAATATCCCACAGGACATGCTTTAGTTTCCTGAGCACCCTTTGCAATTTCCTGCCTGCATGCTCTGCACAGGCGGGTCTTTCCACAAAACCCTTCCTCCCCGGCGCCTGTTTACTCATCCCTGGAGGCCCAGATCAGCTGACCCCTCCTCCAGTTACTAGAGCCGACTCCTGCCCCTGGGCTCCCTCAGTCTGTGTCCTTTGCCCCACTTGCTCTCCCAGCCCCATTCCTGCAGGGCTGCCAGTCCTCACTCTCACTTCCCCAGCATCTGGCCTCCCTAGCTCCCCTGGCCCCTCCCAAAGTCCATTTGAGTCCTATCTTTTCCCAGGGGACTGTGAAAAAACATTTCCTCTAAAAACCTTTTCTACATTCCTCGTCAAGTTAAAAAAAAAAAATCCCCTTTTCTCGTGATTTTAGAGTAAGAGTTTGCTAAGGGTAAGATCTATATTTTCTGTTTCTCCACAGTGCTTTGCACTTAGTAAGTGCTCAGCAAATTTGTGCTTAAAAATTTGCACAAATTTTTAAAGTGTTAAATGCTTAAAACATACATTCCACCATATGTTTTGAACACCTATCATGTGTCCTGTGCTGGATGCTGCGGACGTAGTGGGAAACAAAACAAACTTGGAAGGCAATAAGGGAAGTAGGAAAAAGCTAGGACTCTGCAACAGACAGCTTGCTTCTAAATCCTGGTTCTGCCACTTACTAGCTGTGCATCCCTGGGCAGGTTACTTGACCTCTCTGTGCTTCAGTCTCCTCACTCATTAAGCAGGGAAAGATGAAGTATTTGTCTTAAAGGGTTACTGTGAGGATTCTATAAGATGATACATAGAAAGTGCTTAGAACAGACCCAAACACATAAGAAGAGCTATAGATGTGTCAGCGATCGTTATTGTAATAGGTGGCTTTGCCTCACAGAGTTTAGTTTAATAGGGAAGACAGACATTGAATAACCAATAATACAAGTAACTATTTATTTATTTATTTATTTATTTATATTTATTAGAGACAAGGTCTGGCTCTGTAGCTCATGCTGGAGTGCAGTGGTGCAATCATAGCTCACTGCAGCCTCAAATTCCTGGGCTCGAGTGACCCTCCTGCCTCAGCCTCTCGAGTAGCTGAGACTACAGGTTTGAGCCACCATGCCTGGCTAAGTTTTTAAAAATTTGTATAGCAACTGAGTCTTATTGTGTTGCTCAGGCTGGTCTCATACTCCTGGCTTCTCATAATCCTCTTGCCATGGCCTCCCCAAGTGCTGGGATTGCAGACATCAGTCACTGTGCCGGGCCCTATTTATGTTTTTCTGTTTATGTTTTTTATAAATGTTGAGAAAGAAAAGTACAGTGCACAAGGGGAGTATACAACTGATGACCCAGGCTTGTCCCAGGCTTCAAGGAAGGCTTCTTAGAGGATGCGACATTTAAACTAAGACTGAGAATAACCAGCAGTTGCCAGGCCAAGAAGGGATGGAAAGGCATTTCACGCAGAGGGAACAATGTGTGCGAAGATACTGAACCAGGGAAGAATTTACCATTTTGGAAGAACTCAGAGAAGGCCAAGGTGGCAAAAATGCAGGGGACAAGAAGGCAAAGGTAGAAGATGGATTTGCAGAAAGGGGCAGACTAGGCAGGTCCTGACAGGGCATGGTAAGGTCTGATCGCTTTATCCCGGGAGCAGTGGGAAGCCTTTGAAGGTTTCAATTAGAGCAGTGACCAGATCATATCTGCATCTTAACAAATCATTTCAGAGACTGGTAGAGGATACCAGTAGGAGATTGATCCAGGTGAGAGAAGAAAGGGGTTTAGACTGGGGTGCTGGCTGTGGGGAAGGAGAGAAATGCAAGCATGAGAGAAATAGTGAGGAGATCAAAGAAATGGCAGAAGTAAGTGACTAATGGAGAACGGGCAGTGGTAGGACGAGAGAACTGCTGAGAATGTATCTGGACTCATGGCCTGAGCTACTGAGCAACTGACAATGCACCCGCTCACATGCAGGGAGATGTGATGCATTTAGTTTAGGATATGCTGAGTTTGAGGTTGCAAATGGGGTTACTCATTTAAGGGGGGTAAGAATAATACAGAAAGTCAAATCGTGCTATATTAAGAATATAAAAGTAGGCAAAGTATAGGTTGAATGGAGACTTTGGGTTGAGACAGAAATAACTGGTAAGATATATCAAAAAAGGCTGAGCTGTCCCTTTTTAATGTTTTAAATTTTTATTTATTTATTTTTTTAGAGACAGGGTCTCACTATATTGCCCAGGCTAGTCTCAAACTCCTGGGCTCAAGCAATCCTCCCACCTTGGCCTCCCAAAGTGCTGAGATCACCACGCCAGGCCACATTTTTTTTTAATGGAAAAGATGTTACAAATGGAGGTCCAGTTTAGTACAAAGGAGATGGGACTGGGGAGTTTTGGTAGGGTTCAGGGCACAATGGATTCTCAGCAGTCACTGGCTTTTACCAGTCCTGGAAATAGGTCAAGCAGCTGGACAGAAATCACAGTGTGGATACTGGTTGTCACTGAGGGAACTCATTCATTCATTGATTTTACAAATATCTATTTATCTGTCAATGTTCTAGGACTCAAGGAGCTAATTCCTTAGCTTCTAACTGGAGGAGACAGACAACAAACACGAGTACATAATTTAACATCAGATCAACTGCTATAAAGGAAAAGAAAGTCGGCTGAGCACTCTGGCTCATGCCTGTAATCCCAGCACTTTAGGAGGCCAAGGTGGGCGGATCATCTGAGGTCAGCAGTTCGAGACCAGCCTGACCAACATGGAGAAACCCCATCTCTGTTAAACATGCAAAAAATTAGCTGGGCGTGGTGGCACATGCTTGTAATCCCAGCTACTCGGGAGGCTGAGGCAGGAGAATCGCCTGAACCTGGGAGGCCGAGGAATGCCGAGAATAGCTCCATGATTTGAGTGGTCAAGGCCTCTCTGAAGGACAGACATCTGAGTTCCAATAAAACAATTAAGAAATTACATATTTCCTTTTGTTATCTTTAAATTTATATGTCAAATAGCTGGCATAAAATATTTAAAGCTTAATAGAGCATAAAATAGAGAGGATCCAAGATGGCCGAATAGGAACAGCTCTGGATTGCAATTCCCAGTGAAAACACAGAGGGTGAATGATCACCGCATTTCCAAACGAATTTTTACTGCCCACAGACCAGGAGACTCCTGGGCGGAAAAGCACCATGAGTCTCCAGCGTGGCTGTTTCAGCCGGTGCAGCAGAAACTCACAAAAACTCACACAAATCCGGGTGCCGTTTCAACTGGCAACTGGAATGCCTGAGAGACAGAGTCGCCAGTTCAACTGAAGAAAGCGGGCTGAAACAGAGAGCCAGGTGATCTGGCTCGGCAGGTCCCATCCCCACAAAGACCAGCAATCTGAAACTCTCTGGATTAAGAGTTTCACAGCAAGCACATCTGGACCCGGGAAGGTCCAGCTCTGTGGGGGGAAGGGCATCTGCCATTACTGAGGCAGTCCACCATTACTGAGGCAGTCTGCCATTACCAAGGCAATCCACCATTGCTGAGGCAGTCCACCATTACAGAGACAGTCTGCCATTACTGAGGTAGACCGCCATTACCGAGGCAGTTCTAACTATACCCCTATAAACAAAACTGCGAGGAACTTCACACAGCAGCTGCGCAGAGCCCACTACAGCTCCGCAACACCACTGCTGGCAGACTGTGACTAGGCTACCTCCTTGCTGGGCAGGGCATCTCTGAAAAAAGGCAACAGAATGACAAAAACTTATAAATAAAGCCCCACCTTCCTGGGAGAGAGCACCTGGGAAAAAAAGACGGTTATGAGGAGTTCCACTGCAGCAGACTTAAACGTACCTGCTCAGCAGCTCTGAACAGAACAACAGAACTCACAGCTCAGCACTTGAGCTCCTATGAGCCCCTATAAGGGACAGACTGTCACCTCAAGCAGCTCCCTGACCCCCGTATAACCAAAGAGACACCTCATAAAGGAAAGCTCAGGCTGACATCTGGCGGGTATCCTTCTGGGACAAAGATAACAGAAGAAGAAACTGGCAGCAACCCTTACTGCTCTGCAGCCACTGCAGGTGATCCCCAGGCAAGCAGGGCCTGGAGTGGACCTCCAGCAGTCCTGCAGCAGGGGGGCCTGACTTAGAAGGAAAACTAAGAAACAGAAAGATATAACTTCATCAGCAACAAAAAGGACATACACTCAGAGACCACATCTGAAAGTCACCAACCACAAAGACCACAGGTAGATAAATCCTCAAGGATGGGAAGAAACCAATGCAAAAAGGATGAAAATACCCAAAACCAGAACGCCTCTCCTCCTCCATGGGATCATAACTCCTCACGAGCAAGGGAACAAGGCTGGATGGAGAATGAGTCTGATGAATCGACAGAAACAGGCTTCAGAAGGTGGGTAATAACAAACTTCTCTGAGCTAAAACATGTTCTAACCCAATGCAAAGAAAATAAGAACGTTGAAGAAAGGTTTGACGAAATGCTAACGAGAATAAACAGCTTAGAGAGGAATATAAATGAATTGATAGAGCTGAAAATCACAACACAAGAACTTTGCGAAGCATATACAAGTTTAAATAGCTGAATCGACTAAGCAAAAGAAAGGATATCAGAGATTGAAGATCAACTCAATGAAATAAAACAAGAAGGCAAGAATAGAGAAAAAAGAGTAAAAAGAAAAGAACAAAGCCTCTAATATGGGATTACGTGAAAAGACCTAATCTACATTTGATAGGTGTACCTGAATGTGATGGAGAGAATGAATCCAATCTGGAAAGCACTCTTCAGGATATTATCCAGGAGAACTTCTCCAACCTAGCAAGGCAGACCAACATTCAAGTCCAGGAAATACAGAGAATACCACAAAGATATTTCTCAAGAAGAGCAATCCCAAGGCACGTAATTGTCAGATTCACCAGGTTGAAATGAAGGAAAAAATGCTAAGGGCAGGAAGAGAGAAAGGTCGGGTTACCTACAAAGGGAAGCCCATCAGACTCACAGAAGATCTCTCTGTAGAAGCCTTACAAGCCAGAATAGAGTGGGGACCAATATTCAACATCCTCAAAGAAAAGAACTTTCAGCCTAGAATTTCATATCCAGCCAAACTAAGCTTCATAAGCAAAGGAGAAAGAAAATCCTTTACAGGCAAGCAATTGCTGAGAGATTTTGTCATCACCAGGCCTGCCTTACAAGAGCTCCTGAAAGAAGCACTAAACATAGGAACAATCAGTACCAGCCACCCCAAAAACATACCAAATGGTAAACAGCATCAACACAATGAAGAAACTGTGTCAACTCATGAGCAAAACAACCAGATAACATCAAAATGGCAGGATCAAATTCACACATAACAATATTAACTTTAAATGTAAATGGGCTAAAAGACCCAATGAAAGACACAGACTGGCAAATTGAATAAAAAGTCAAAACCCATTGGTGTACTGTATCCAGGAAACCCATCTCACATGCAAGGGCACACATAGGCTGAAAATAAAGGGATGGAGGGAGATCTACCAAGCAAATGGAGAGCAAAAAAAAAGCAGTTGTTGCAATCCTAGTCTCTGATAAAATAGATTTTAAACCAACAAAGATCAAAAGAGACAAAGAAGGGCATTACATAATGGTAAAAGGATCAATGCAACAAGAAGAAATAATGATCCTAAATATATACACACCCAATACAGGAGCACCCAGGTACATGAAGCAAGTTCTTAATGACCTACAAAGAGACTTAGACTCCCACACAATAATAGTGGGAGACTTTAACACTCCACTGTCAATATTAGACAGATCAATGAGATAGAAAATTAACTAGTATACCCAGGACTTGAACTCAGACCTGGACCAAGCAAATGTAATAGACATTTATAGAATTCTCCATCCCAAATCCACAGAATATACATTCTTCTCAGCACCACATCACACCTACTCGAAAACTGACCACATAAGTGGAAGTAAATCACTCCTCAGCAAATGCAAAAGAACGGAAATCACAACAAACAGTCTCTCAGACAACAGTGCAATCAAATTAGAACTCAGGATTCAGAAGCTAACTCAGAACCACACAACTTCATGGAAACTGAACAACTGGCTCTTGAATGTTGACTGGATAAACAATGAAATGAAGGCAGAAATAAAGATGTTCTTCGAAACCAACGAGAACGAAGACACAACGTACCAGAATCTCTGGGACACATTTAAAGCAGTGTCTAGAGGGAAATTTATAACAATAAATGCCCAAATGAGAAGCAAGGAAAGATCTAAAATCTACACTCTATCATCAAAATTGAAAGAGCTAGAGGAGCAAGATCAATAAAACTCAAAACGTAGGAGAAGACAAGAAATAACTAAGATCAAAGCAGAACTGAAGGAGATAGAGACACAAAAAAACCTTCAAAAAATCAATAAATCCAGGAGCTGGTTTTTTGAAAAGATCAACAAAATAGACAGACCACTAGCCAGATTAATAAAAAAGAAAAGAGAGAAGAATCAAATATATACAGTAAAAAACAGTAAAGGGGTTAT
>NW_016107451.1:4871718-4894278 GCF_001604975.1 Cebus imitator | reverse complement strand
AAAGGATATGAACAGACACTTTTCAAAAGAAGACATATATGAGGCCAACAAACATGAAAAAATGCTCATCATCACTGGTCATTAGAGAAATGCAAATCAAAACTACATTGAGATGCCATCTCACGCCAGTTAGAATGGCGATCATTAAAAAATCTGGAGACAACAGATGCTGGAAAGGTTGTGGAGAAATAGGAACACTTTTACACTGTTGGTGGAGTGTAAATTAGTTAAACCATTGTGGAAGACAGTGTGGCATTTCCTCAAGGACCTAGAAATAGAAATTCCATTTGACCTAGCAATCTCATTACTGGGTATATATCCAAAGGATTATAAATTGTTCTATTATAAGGACACATACACATGTATGTTCGTTGCAGCACTGTTTACAATAGCAAAGAGTTGGAACCAACCCAAATGCCCATCGATGATAGACTGGACAGGGAAAATGTGGCACATATACACCATGGAATACTATGCAGCCATAAAAAACGATGAGTTCGTGTCCTTTGTAGGGACATGGATGAACCTGGAAACTATCATTCTCAGCAAACTGACACAGGAACAGAGAATCAAGCACTGCATGTTCTCACTCACAGGCGGGTGTTGAACAATGAGAACACATGGACACAGGGAGGGGAGCATCACACTCTGAGGTCTGTTGGGGGTGACTAGGGGAGGGACAGTGGGGGGTGGGGAGTTGGGGAGGGATAACATGGGGGGAAATGCCAGATAGAGGTGATGGGGAGGGAGGCAGCAAACCACATTGTCATGTATGTACCTATACAACAATCCTGCATGTTCTTTACATGTACCCCAGAGCCTAAAATGCAATAAAATATATATCTATATATATATATAGAGAGAGAGAGCATGCGAGAGGGCATAAAATAAATGCCATAAAGATGAACAATGAAACCAGTAGAAATCAATAGAAAATCAATGGAAGAAAATTATAACAAAAAAATTTCAGATCATTCCAAAAGCAATAACTCGGTAAGAGGAACAGATACATTTGCAAAGCAGGTATGAATAGCCTTCTGGAGTCTTTGGTAATCCAATTACTAAAAAGGAATGCCTCTAAGCTCAGCACTTTGGGAGGCCAAGGTGAGAGGATTGCTTGAGCCCAGGAGTTCAAGACCAGCCTGTGCAACACAGCAAGGACCCCCCAACCCTATTTTATTTTATTTTTAAATTAAAAAAATTTTTTTTCTACCCCATAAGATATAGCAGAAAGACCTCATCTCAAAAAAAAAAATTAACCAGGCATGGTGGCATGCACTTGCAGTCCCAGCTACTCTGGAGGCTGAGGCAGAAGGATCACTTGAGCCCAGGAGTTGAGGTTACAGTAAGCTATGCTGGTGACACTGCACTCCAGCCTGCGTGATAAAGTGAGATCCTGTCTAAAAATAATAATAATAGGCTGGGAGCAGTGGCTTACACCTGTAATCCCACACCATCAAGGCGGGCAAATCACCTGAGGGCAGGAGTTGGAGACCAGCCTGACCATCATGGAGAAATCCCATCTTCACTAAAAATACAAATTAGCCAGACATGGTGGCACAAACCTGTAATCCCAGCTACTTGGGAGGCTGAGGCAAGGGAATCGCTTGAACCTGGGAGGCAGAGGTTGGGGTGACCCGAGATGGCACCATTGCATTTCAGCCTGGGTAACATTGCATTTCATCTCAAAATAATAATAGTAATAATAAATAAATAATAAAAAGGAGTAGATCATGGGCACAATAGAAAAAGATTTAAATTTTTGCTGAGTTGACACATATTACTGAACTAAGCATAAAACTTACAATGTACCACTATGAAAGGGCATTAATGACAAACAGGAAAATGAGAATCAATGAAAAGAAGATTTACAATTAATTGTTGCACAAGGAAATTGAAAATGTCCTGAAAGAAACTTGGAGGTTTTCACAACTTTGGCAACAATCTTAAAATTGAAACATGACCAAAAGCCAGCTGTGATGCTAGAAGAAACTTTACTAAATTACCAATTAAAAATATTTTTCAATAAACCATGCCAGAAGGAAGAGAGAAACTTTTCTCACTCCTCTCTGCAGAAACACAAAATTACAAAAAAAAAAAAATGAAATTTAAAAGTTATCATATTGGAGAGGCAACCAAAGAAAATGTAGCCAACATGTAGGATCTTATAGAGGTATCTCAGATGGGCAATTAATAAAAACGTTATGTATTTTTCTGGATTCTGTGACTTTTGAGCTATTTGTCAGCTGCTAAAATCTTATCTGTTATGATTTATTTTCTCATTACAAATAAACCTTCATGTTTAGACCTGCATTTGTTAGCTACTGGTACAGTACTGCTGTGTAACATACGGCCCCCAAACTCAGTGGCTTAGAAGTATTTATTGGCATAGATCTGCAGATCAGCTGGGATGCAGTGTTGTGGCTTTAGGCCACGGCAGCTGGGAGCTAGGTTATCTAGCCTGGGTCAGCTGGACGGCTTTGCTCCCTGTGTCCCCCATCTTCCTCCTGGGACCAGTGTGCTCACCAGTGAATGCCCAAGGTACAAGGGAGCAAGACCCAGACTCAGAAGTAACATGCTGTCACTTCCACTCAATCCCATTGGCCAAAGCAACTTCCATGGCCAAGGCCAGAGGCAAGAAGATTAGAAATATACGCTGACCCTTTAGTGGCCCAAACTGCCAAGTCATATGGCAAAGATGTAGACCCCAGGAGGGGTGAAGTATTGGGTCCAATAATGCAATCTCCTGTAGTACCTAATTTTGTACTTGGAATTTTGCAATCTTTTTCATAAAGAGCCCCCCTCACCCCCTCTCCCCACCCCACACACAAAATTATATAAACCTCTGGCTTTCACAAAACCTGGATCTGTCCCTGCTGGCTACACTCTTTAGGGTGCCTGCTTTAACAACAAACACTGCAAGTAAGAGTTTCATGAGTATTTTTTTCTGTGTTCGCAAGTTTATTATGAAAAACTCTGCAGTGCTCTTGTGTAATAAAACATCGATTTACAGGAAAGGGCAAAAACAGCTCTGTTCAAAACCACTCACGAGGTTCTGACAATAAGGAGGGCCGGCATGGGGCTGAGATTTGAGAAGGGAATAAACTGAGTGCAGACAAATCTTATAATTAAATTAAATGATACCCCTGAAAATAAACAGAACAATTTCAAAACTCTTAAGTAGAGGGGAGGGCTTGGCATTTATGTTTTTAAATGTTCATTAAGCTCCAGTGATTGTTTTCTGATACCCTTATGTACAGTCATGCTGAGTAAAGCTACAGCTAGATGGGGGTTAAATTGTATTCACAAGGTTTTAACGCTTCCATCTTATTATCTGCAGTCTCTCAAAGAAAGCAAAAGTACCTGCAAATACCATGTTGCTCCAGCATGCAATGAACTGGTTCATTCTAAAGTGATCACAGCTTGGTGACAAAAAGCTTTGTATTTTTATATGGCACATCTTTTGGTCCATGTAAAAACAAATTTTTTGAATGTTAACTGTTTTCTGACACTTTAGAGTTACTGTTGCTCTTCCCATTTCCATTAGGTCAATATACAGTTCATCGCAATCCTGTTCAAGTTTAATTTTTTTTCTTTTCCTTTTTTTTTTTTGAGATGAAGGTTTGCTCCTGTCTCCCAGGCTGGAGTGCAATGGCACGATCGGTCTCACTGTAACCTCCACCTCCTGGGTTCAAGCAATTCTCCTGCCTTAGCCTCCCCAGTAGCTAGGATTACAGGCATGTGTCACCATGCCCGGCTAATTTTTGTATTTTTAGTAGAGATGGGGTTTCATCATGTTGGCCAGACTGGTCTCAAACTCCTGACCGCAGGTGATTTGCCTGCCTTGACCTCCCAAAGTGCTGGGATTACAGGTGTGAGCCACTGCACCCGGCTTAACATTTCATTACAGGAAGTAATCTGGGGTACAGTGAGTAACATGCGGCTTGCCTCTGTGAGGTACTGGGTCAAACTGCAAAAAAGTGTTTTAGAGTATTATGAAGTTCCACGATTTCAGCGTGTTTACCACAATGAAAACAATAGTTTGGAGTACTGAAGATGTCAGCAACTACATTCCAGTCATGACACCAGTTATATCCCACCATCACCAGCTGGTGAGCTCCAGACACTAACCTGAGGCCATTGGCATGATTAAATGTCTCAGAAATATCTTGTCTAAAGGTGTAACCAGCTCCTCAAAGAGATACACCCCAACCACCACAGTCATCTGGATCTGAGTATAGCAAGTCACCCATTGGACCCTCATGGGGACTTTTCTGTAGGTGATTCGGTGTTCTGATGTGATGCAGTGTGTCTACAGATGGCAACAGGCCACCATGGAGACAGAAGAGCTGCCCATCCATCAAGGCAGTGAGAGGAAGATGGTCCAAAAGATCTGTAAAGGCCGGCACCGTGGCTCACACCTGTAATCCCAGCACTTTGGGAGACCAAGGCAGGTGCATCACTTGAGCCCAGGATTTTGAGACCAGCCTAAGCACATGGTGAAACATTCTTCTCTACAAAAAATTAGCTAGGCATGGTGGTGTGCATCTATAGTCCCAGCTACCTGGGAGGTTGAAGTAGGAGGATCACTTGGGCCAGGGAGGTTGAAGCTGCAATGAGCCATGTTTGTGCCACTGCACCCCAATCTGGGCAGCCCTGTCTTTGAAAAAAAAAATCTGTAAAATATTTCTAAACATTTGCATTTCCATATTCTCTTAAACACTCATCATAGGAACCATAAACTTGTATGATCTGCCTGCTCTTATGATTCCTTGGAAGAATGGTGATGCATTCATGATAAGAAACCTTAAGAGCTGGGAGCAGCATAACTATTTCAATTGAATAGTATCCTCTGTGAATATAATCTTCTGCAAACAAGTAATTTGTATCTGATAATTTTCTATTAGTTTTTTTCAGTCAGGGTCTTGCTATATTGCCCAGGCTGGTCTCAAACTCTGGGGCTCAAGCAGTCCACTTGCCTCTGAAAGTGCTAGGATTAAAGTGAGCCTCCACCTCTCGGGTTCAAGTGATTCTCCTGCCTCAGCCTCCTGAGTAGCTCGGATTACAGGCGCCCACCACCATGCCTAGCTACTTTTTGTATTTTCAGTAGAAACAGGGTTTCAGCATTTTGGCCAGCCTCGTCTCAAACTCCTGACTTCAAATGATCCGCCCGCCTCAGCTTCCCAAAGTGCTAGGATTATAGGCTTAAGCCACTGCACCTGGCCATCTGGTAATTTTCTAAACAGTTCCATGAGATCATGAAATTGCCCATGCTTATCTCCAGAGACAGTGACTGGTCACCAAACACATTAGATTCTTTTGTCAGGGTTTCTTTAGCCTCCTTGCAGAGGCTCTTGACGTGGGACTTGGAGAGCTGCTTTCACTGGTTCAGCTGTTTAATCCACTGGTCCAGCTCCTTGGAGAATACCTCATCCATGATGCCACCTCCCCGAGCTGGCTACTGCACACGGGCCACATGCATAGGCCACTGCCGGTTCCCACGGTACTTCTGTGGCCACTGGCAGTTGCTGGTGCTGCTGCTGGCCCACAGACTCTCCACAGTGCTCAGCCAACACTGGCTGTATCTCTTCCTCTGCTCACTCTGGCTCTGGAACTTGGTTCTCTGTCATGAGTATTTCGAAATACTTGATACAACAAAGTTCAATTGAGTTCAAAGTCCCTTTACATCATTTCAAGCAATTTCATTCATTCACGCCAGAAAAGGAAGTACTATTAGAGTCTTTCATTAAAATTTCAATTTCATTTTAAAATTTCGCTCAGGAATTTTGTGTAGCTGTTTCAAACACAAAATCAAAAAACTGATGTGCACGGAAGGAAGCTCAAATCTCTAAATAAAACTTTTTAAAAGATTTTATTTGGAAGTATTTACAAATTCAACATTCAATATCTTTGCTAATTGTTTTTTAGGGGGATCCCAGGCCCATGAAATTAGATGATTATAATCCTTGGTTTATAGCACATACTTCTGTTTTGTTTTGTTTTTGAGACGGAGTCTTGCTATGTCACTCAGGCTGCAGTGCAGTAGCATGATCTCAGCTCACTGCAACCTCCGTCTCCTGGGTTCAAGTGATTCTCTTGCCTCAGCCTTCCAAGTAGCTGGGATTACAGGTGTGCACCACTACGCCTGGCTTTTAAATATATATAATTATTATTATTTTTATTTTTTTAGCAGAGATTGGGTTTTACCACATTGGCCAGGCTGGTCTCAAACTCCTGACCTCAAGTGATCCACCTAACTCGGCCTCCCAAAGTGCTGGGATTACAGGTGTGAGCCACCATGCCCGGCCAATGGCACATTCTTAACGTGTCCAGGCCCAGCATAGTGGCTCATGCCTATAAGCCTAGCACTTTAGAAGGCTGAGGGAGGAGGATGGCTTGAGTCCAGGAGTTCAAGACCAGCCTGGACAACATTTTGTAGTGATCCTGTCTCTACAAAAAATAAAAACAAATTAGCTGAATATGTTGGCATGAGCCTATATTCCTAGCTACTTGTGAGGCTGTTGGAAGGATTGCTTGAACCCAGAAATTTGAGGCTGAAGTGAGCTGTGATTGTGCCAATGCACTCCAGCCTGGGTGACGAAGTGAGACCCTGTCTCTAAAAAGAAAAGAAAAGAAAAGAAAGAGGACCGGCCTGATGGTGGCTCATGCCTGTAATTCCAGCACTTTGGAACACCAAGGTGGAAGAATTGCTTGAGGAGCTTGAGACCAGCCTGGGCAACATAGGGAGATCCTCACCTCTTCAAAAAATAGAAAAAATTAGCTGGACGCTGTGGCAGATACGTGGGAGGCTGAAGTAGGAGGATAGATTGAGCCTGGGAGGTTAAGGCTGCAGTGAGCCATGATTGTGCCACTGCTCTCCAGCCTGGGCAACAGAGCAAGAGCATTTCTCAAAAACAAACAAATAATAACGTAACATCTCACCCCAAATCAAAGCTAGTGCTTTGACTTTGTAGGTACAAGTAACCATACATTCATCCTCACCACAGCATGGATCCTGGACATTTTCCTTTCTGGGCCTCTTCCTAAATACACACATACACGTGCACAAAAATATATATGTATGGTATACATTGTTAATAAAAAATATGTTGTTATACAGTAAAACATTTTCTTTGACCTAAAAGTTTATTCGTTTCTTCTGATTAAAAAATAATAATAACAGCCAAGTGTGGTGGCTCAAACCACAATCCCAGCACTTTGGGAGGCTGGGACAGGCAGATCACAAGCTTAGGAGTTTGACACCAGCATGGGCAACATAGCAAGATCCCTGTCTTTACAAAAATTACAAAAATTAAAAATTAGCCAGGCATAGTGGCACATGCCTGTAGTTTCAGCTACTTGGGAGCCTGAGGACAAGAATCGCTTGAATCCAGGAGGCGGAGGTTGCAGTGAGCTGAGATAGCACCATTGCACTCCAGCCTGGGCGACAGAGTGAGACTCTGTCTCAAAAAACAAAAACAAAACAAAACAAAAAACAAATTTCATGGACCCCTAAAAGTATTGTGGGCTGTAGGCATGGTGCGTATGGTGCTTCCTGGATGAGTCGGCCTTCCTTCCCTGACACCAGGTCCCATCAGCCTGGGTCCTGTCCACTCACCATTCTTGTTTTCCTTGCTCTAACTTCTGCAATGACATGTATTCCTTAAGAGTACATTTTTGGATATGGCACAACTTATGTGTTTCAAATTGACAAAAAATTAGTATCATTTACAGTATCTTAAGATAAATTTCCTTTGAATGAGCTTTCTTTCCTGTACTTTGAGGTCTACAAGATGTATCTAGAAAATTTACTACCGTGGAAAATGAAGTCGCTTAAAGCGAACTCCAAGGGGAAGGGGAAGGGCCTGTGGTTTTTCTTTTGGATGAATTGCTGTAATGCTGTCTTTCAGCCGGCTGAGGGAGTTTCATGTTTTTCGCTAGACATCATCAGGCGCTGAATCTCTTGCAGGACATCTTTGATGTTATACCGATTCTGCCATGTTGCCAGCACTAATATGGTTCTTGGTCTACCACTCCATTAGAACTACTAACTCCATTCTTGTTGATTTTTGTTACAAATCTTACAAAGGGGAGTGCTGGGGGGTATTTAGGTCCACATTCTATTTTTATAGCTGCATATTCTGTTTCACAAATTGGCTGCCATCTTGTGTTGCTGTCACTTGAAGGCTCAAAAGAGTACTTCTAATGTTAGTCATTTTTTTTTTTTTTTGAGATGGAGTCTTGCTCTGTCACCACACTAGAGTGCAGTGGCTGGATCTCGGCTCACTGCAACCTCCGCCTCCCAGGTTCAAGCAATTCTCTTGTCTCAGCCTCCTGAGTAGTGGGGACTACAGGCGCGCACCACCACGCCCAGCTAATTTTTGTATTTTTAGTAGAGGCAGTATTTCACCACGTTGGCCAGGATGATCTCAATCTCTTGATCTCATGATCCGCCCACCTCAGCCTCTCAAAGTGCTGGAATTGCAGGCATGAGCCACCGTGCCCAAACATGTGAGACATTTTAACATCACAAAATGATATAATCTTTTCTTTTTTCCCCTGAGACAGAGTCTTGCTCTGTCACCCAGACTGGAGTGCAGTGGGACGATCTCGGCTCACTGCAACCTCCACCTCCTGGGTTCAAGCCATTCTCCTGCCTCAGCCTCCCAAGTAGCTGGGATTACAGGTGTGCACCACCATGTCCAGCTAATTTTTGTATTTTTGGTAGAAACAACATTTCACTATGTTGGCCAGGCTGGTCTGGAACTCCTGACCTTGTAATCCACCCACCCCAGCCTCCCAAAGTGCTGGGATTACAGGCATAAGACACCATGCCCAGCCTGTAAACTTTTGAGATCTACTTTTCTCACTTACTATTAGATTGGCAAGATTAATTCATATATGAGGCATGTCCCTGCCATTCATTCATCTTGATTGCTCTCTATTGTGTACCATACACGAGCGTATCAAGGCCTATTCATCACTCTCCTATCCCATTTGGCATAGGGTGTGCTTTCATCCTTTCCTACAGAGAAAAACAACCCCAATACTTCAATGGCTTATTGTACCAAATATTTATTTCTAGTTCTCATTCTGTGAGGCCAAAAGTCAGCTGCAGGTCTGCTAGGGAAGGGTCTTTTTCCAACAAAGAGGCCTAACAAGGTGAAGAGGGAATTAATAATTATGAACAAATGCAACTGATCCCAGAGGGTTTCCAGTTTTACTGCGTGGACAGCACAGCTAGAGTTAAAACTACTGGGTCAAAAGCTATAAGAATGTTTGGCTTTAGAAGATTATGCCACATTCTTCCATCATGGTATCATCAATTTAAATTTCCACCAGCAACATGCAAGACATCCTGGGCTTTATATCCTTTCCAACACTCAGGGTTATCAAACTTGAAACTGTTGCAAATTGAAGGGATGAAAAATGGTGTTTCACTGAGCCTAGATTTGCATTTTCCTGATTACTAACAACTTTGACGTCTCTTTAAACTTACTGGCTATTGTGTTTCTTCTTCTCTGAAACATCTGCTCATAGCTTTGGTGTCCACCTGAATTGCAGAAGTTCTGTTTTGTTTTGTTTTGTTTCATTTTTAAGGGGCTTGCTTTGATCGCTAGACTACAATGAAGTAGTGCAATCATGGCTCACTGCAGTCTTGACCTCCCTGGACTCACTTGATCCTCCCACCTCAGCTTCCCAAATAGCTGGGACCACAGGCATGCCACCTATATTTTCTACTAAGAGTTTTAAAGTTTAATTTTTGAAATTTGGTCCTTAAACCACCTAGTGTGGATCTTCGTCTATGTTGTAATGTTTCCAGCTCTGTTTATTGGCCCATCCTTCCTCTATTCACTGTGATATGCCACCCCTGACACATAACAGTACTATATATATGTGAATCTGATTTTGGTCTCTCTATTCTTCTCAGGGGTCAATGTGTCTGTCCCTATGTAGATACCATACTGTCTTAATGGCTGTAGCTCATAGTGGGTCCTGATTCCTGGAGGGGATGAGGAATGCTGACCCACCCCACCCCCACCATTCTGCACAGTAACAGGGAGAGGCACCCTGTGCTGGTTCTGCTCCTTCCATATGAGTGGCCTTGGACATACTGTCTATTTCCCTTTTGAGTCTTGGTATTCTTGTATGTAAACCAGGGCATAATGATTCTACCTCATAAGAGTGTGCTGAGGATCCAATAAGACGGCACATAAATAAAGCTTCTGGCACAGTGCCTGCTTGTTGGGCCTGAATGTTTGTGAAATGGGGCCCAGAAGACATTCAATGCCGTGCTCAAGGTCACAGGACTAGACAGATCCCATGCTGCCTTCTCACTGCGAAGCTTCAAAGACCATTTCTAGATAGGTTAGCCTTCTCAGAGTCTTTCTTCTATTTTCTTCCCTTCTCTTCCCTTCCAGAAAAAGGAAAGAAAAGAAAGAAGGAAGGAAGGAAGGAAAAGAAAGAAAGAAAGAGAGAGAGAGAGAAAGAGAGAAAGAAAGAAAAAGAAAGAAAGAAAGAAAGAAAGAAAGAAAGAAAGAAAGAAAGAAAGAAAGAAAGAAAGAAAGAAAAGAAAGAAAAGAAAAGAAAGAAAGAAAAAAGAAAAGAAAAGAAAAAAAAGAAAGATCTAATTCCAAAAGCTCACAGCATACCATAGTTCCCAATGACTGCATCTTTTTTGGCTTCTTCTTATCTCATGGCAACAGAATGAACTGGATCAGGGTTTCTCTAACAATGTTGGACAGGAAGTCAGGTTTATTTAAAATTGAACTTCTTTTGGCTCTGTTACCACTGGCCTTGGCTGAGCCATGGCTCGAGGGCATCCGAAAGCAATGAGATCTGGGCATAGTTTCCAGGAGGGAGTCTCTGGGAGCAACACTGAAGTGCCCCTGAACTTGTCGTCATGGAAATTGCAGTGGCCTTGAGGGCTAATTGCTGAAGTCAGCATGTAAAGCTGGGTCCACGTCGATGTTGTTCCCTCTGTCTCTCCTGATCCCACACAGCCGAGACACAGAGCAGATGCTTAGTAAATATCTGTGGAATAAACAAAGGAAAGTGGACAGAAAGATTTATAGTCACCTTGAGGAGACAGTTTGACCTCATTGCAGAGGCATTAACGGAGCCAGAGGAAGTGTGTGCAGCTTCTCAGAAGATTTGTTGCTATTATAGTGAGAGAGGTTTGGAAAACAGTATGGGCATGTTAAAGTTACAATAATTAAAGCATGTTAGCTCAGAAACTGAAGAAAAAGAGGTAGAGTGGAATTGAATTCACAAATAGACCTAAACACATAAGAAAATTTGGTGTATGATAAGGGTGGCATTTCACATATGGAAGGGGAAATTACACGTTAGGATAATTGATGAGCCATTTGGAAAAAAAAATCAAACTGAATCCCTAACTTACTGCATGCACTGAAATAAATTCCAGATGGATTAAGTATGCACAGATAAAAAAACAAAACCATAAACATGCTAGAGGAAAATATCAGAGAATGTTTTCCTAATCATGGAATGGAGATAATCTTTCAAAATATGAAACAAATCCCAGAAGTTATCAAGGAAAAGATGGACAGATCTTATTACATAAATACTTTTAAACTTCTGTAGGGGAAAAAAAAAACATATGCAAGGCAAATGACAAACACTAAACTGTAAAAAAAAAATATTGATTTGCTTTCCACATGGCAGATAAGAGCTAATAACCTGATATGCAGAAACTTTCTATAAACCAAATTTTTTTTTTTAAAGTACAAAGGGGGCTGGATGCAGTGGCTCATGCCTGTAATCCCAGCACTTTGGGAGTGAAAACAACAATGGGTAATATATTTCATGTATCAGACTACAAAAATTAAAAGGCACCCAGTGTTGGGCAGAGTGTCAGCTGGTCTCTCATCACTCCTGGGGCAAATGCAAATCGCAACATTAGTTTTGGAAAGAAATTCATCTATTTCATCAGAACTTTACATCTATGTGAACTTTGGTCAAAGCCATTCCACCTTTGAGAATTTATTTTATTGAAATAATGGCAAAAGTGGACAAAGATAAATATGTATCGGCTCTTTGCAGCATTGTTTATAATAATAAAAAACAGGAAATATATGTGTATCAGCAGAGGATTGGGTACTTCATGGTACGTCCATACTACACAGCTGATAAAAAGAATGAGGGAGGCCCTTCTGCACATCTTAGTGCTCCGTTTGGAAGACAAAGCAATTTGAATAACAGGGATATTATATACCTCTAAGATATATTATCATATAGATAACATGTTATAAAGGTATTTTTATATGTTTAATATTATCTACATATATCTTATTATATATATATTTTGGAGACAGAGTCTTGCTCTAACCCCTAGGCTGGAGTGCAGTGGTGCAATCTCGGCTCCCTACAACCTCCACCTCCTGGGTTCAAGTGATTCTCATGCCTCAGCTTCCCAAGTAGCTGGGATTACAGGTGCCTGTCGCCATGCCCAGCTGATTTTTTGTATTTTTAGTAGAGATGGGGTTTCTCCATGTTGGCCAGGCTGGTCTCGAACACCTGACTTCAGGTGATGCACCTGCCTCTACCTCCCACAGTGCTAGGGTTACAGGTGTGAGTCATCATGCCCGGCCTAATGTTTTATTACGTTTTTATTTATATTTTGAAAATGATCTCTTGGCTGGGCACAATGGCTCATGCCTGTAATCCCAGCACTTTGGGAGGCTGAGGCAGGTGGATCACCTGAGGTCAGGAGTTCCAAGACCAGCCTAGCCATCATGGCGAAACCCCATCTCTACTGAAAATACAAAAATTAGCCAGGTGTGGTGGCGCGTGCCTGTAATCCCAGCTACTCGGGAGGCTGAGGCATAAGAATTGCTTGAGCCCAGGAGGCGGAGGTTGCAGTGAGCTGAAATTGCACCGTAGCACTCCAGCCTGAGTGATAAGAGCGAAACTCCATCTAAAAAAAAAAAAAAAAAAAGAAAGAAAAGAATCTCTCTAGCTCTCTCCACATGTATTTGTATATAAAAACACACATATGGGTATCTATATGATTATAATATGTATTATATATACCTGGAAATTAACACACTAAAGTGTTAACAGTGAGATAGATTGAAGGCAAAGATTGTAATTCACATTTTATTTCTCATCACTGAAATGTTTTTCATTGAGCACATTACTTCTTTTGTAACAATGTTAAAAATCATCTTTATTGAAAATTATTTTAAGGCCAAGGCAGGCGGATCACTTAAGGTCAGGGAGACCAGCCTGGCCAACATAGTGAAACACCATCTCTAATAAAAATGCAAAAGTTAGCTGGGCGTGGTGGCAGAGACCTATAATCCCAACTACTTGGGAGGCTGAGGCAGAACTGCTTGAATCCAGGAGGCAGAGGTTGCAGTGAGCCGAGATAGCACTACTGCACTCCAACCTGGGTGACAGAGCAAACCTTCGTCCCAGAAAAAAAGAAAAATTAACCAGGCGCGGTGGCTCACACCTGTAATCCCAGCACTTTCGGAAGCCAAGGAGGGTGGATCATGAGGTCAGGAGTTCAAGACCAGCCTGACCAATATGGTGAAACCCCGTCTCTATTACAAATACAAAAATTAGCTGGGTATGGTGGTGTGTACCTGTACCCAGCTACTTGGGAACTGAGGCAGGAGAATCCCTTGAACCTGGGAAGTGGAAGTTGCAGTGAGCAGAGATGGTGCCACTGCATTCCAGCCTGGGGGACAGAGTGAGAATCTGTTTCAAGAAAAAAAAATTATTTTAACTGATGTTGTGGTTACTAAAATTCGGCCTGGAAGGACAGATGACTTCCAGACTGCTAACAAATAGGGTTTTCTCCTGGACCATGTTTCCCTCGCACCAAGACTCCTGGCTTCCTTTCAGAGCTGAGAGAGTCGAAGGGGCACTTGTGTTGCCCGAGGCTCACTGGGATGCTGTAAATATGGCCTAAATGCAGTGCAGGCCCACCCTTAACAATGAAGCTACCCTATGCAGCTGCCCTTTCACAGAGTGCGGGAATAGCAGCCTCCCCTTCCCACCCCATACTGGAAGCTTCTCTAGGGCAGACACCAGGGCTAACTGTTGTCTGTATTCCTAGGAGCCAGCGCAGATAATGTTACTCAAACTAATTTATTAACACAAACACAGACTAATGCAACTCGCCCACCAGGCAGATGGTGAAGCCTGGCTATAAAACTGGCACAAGGAAGAGAGAACATTGATTAGCAATGAGTCACCAATGGCAGGAAGGCATGAAAGGGAAAGGGCAGATACACAAAGTCTGTCTACCAGCTGGTCCCTTTTAAGAAAGGGAGAAGGCAGACAGTGCCCCCTACAGGGATAATGGGGAATGGCATCTGCCCCTTTTAGGAAGGAGGGCAAAAGTAGGGGAGGGGTGGGGAAGTGGATGCCGGCTATGCTGTATTCTATCCTGCATCGCCAGTGGGTTAGACTGTGAATCATGTTGCCACTGATGCATCTGCTGGAAACCACATTTGTAGTGGAGATAACAATATAGTAAGTGTGGCACCGTGCTATAGCCCACAAGAAACGGAAAGAATGTCAAGAAGTACTTGTTTGTCC
This sequence comes from Cebus imitator, assembly GCF_001604975.1. NCBI lineage: Eukaryota > Metazoa > Chordata > Mammalia > Primates > Cebidae > Cebus > Cebus imitator. The sequence continues at coordinate 4,879,704 of NW_016107451.1, read as the reverse complement.
CTGTGTCCCCAGCACCAAGGGCCTAGCACAGAGCAGGGGCTCACTAGCTGCTTGAGAAGGAAGGAAGCCAGGGAGTGAGGTAAGGAGGGAGGGCAAAGGAGGAGATGAGGGAAACGATGCAAGGACCATCCTTTTTCTTTCTTTCTTTCTTTCTTTCTTTCTTTCTTTCTTTCTTTCTTTCTTTCTTTCTTTCTTTCTTTCTTTCTTTCTTTTTTTTTAGAATGGGTCTTGCTCTGTTGTCTAGCCTGGAGTGTAGTGGAGCAATCATGGCTTATAGCAGCCTCTAACTCCTGGATGCAAGTGATCCTCCTGCCTCAGCCTCCCAAGTAGCGAGGACTAGAGTTGTGTGCCACCACACCCACCCAGCTAATTTTTAAAAAATATTTTGTAGAACCATGGAATACTATGCAGCCATAAAAAGGAATGAGATAATGCCTTTTATGGACAGAGCTCAAAGTCATTATCCTCAATAAACTAATGCAGAAACAGCAAACCAAATACTGCATGTTCTCACTTATAAATGGGAGCTGAATTATGTTAACATGTGGACGCATGGGAAGTAACAACACACACTAGGACCTGTTGGAAGGTGGGAAGTGGAAGAAGGAAGAGCACCCGGAAGAAAGGTAATGGATGCTGGTCTTAATACCTGGGTGATGGGATGATCTGTGCAGCAAACCACCATGCACATATTTACCTATGTAACTAACCTGTACATGCTGCACATGTACTCCTGAACTTAAAATAAATGTTGGAAATTTAAAAAGAAAAAATCTTTTGTAGAGACAGGGTTTCATTATGTTGCTCAGGCTGGTCTTGAACTCCTGAGCTCAAGCAATCCTCTCGTCTTGGTTTCTCAAAGTGCTGGAATTACAGGTGTGAGCCACTGTGCCTGGCTGAGGGAGGTCTTTTCTAGTTTTGTAACATGAGTGGATCCTTTGGGTGGGGGGGGCTCCTGGAAGGCTGCCTCCACTTCACTGCCCTTTCCTGCGCTTTCACATTCTTATCTGTATTTTGACTAGGGCAGGAGAAGAGAGAAAAGGCTGGACTAGCTCAGTGATTCTGACCTGGAGTCCCAGAACCCTAGGGAACTCTCAAGATAGAATGGGTACCATGAGCTGTATTAGGACTTCTAAATGCGTAACGAGAATGTGTAAGCATTTGCTCAGGATAAGACTGTATGTGCTGATGAGCCCAGTAGCTTTCTTTCAAGCTGGAACTCCGTCTTGAAAGAAACAGGGAAGAAACTCCCAAGAAACAGGGAAGAAACTTGAAAGAAACGTGAAACTCCCAAGAAACAGGGAAGCATTTGAATCAAGTCCACTCTGCAGGAAGACAGGCCAGGGTTAGACCACAGCCAGTCGTGTGCCTTTTAGAAAGTGACTCAGCCTCTTTTGGGTGTCAGTTTTCTCCTAAGTAAAATGGGGGCGATAAGACCCCACTTAGAGGTTTCTAGTGGCGATTGAATGTGCTAGTAAAGCACTTGGCACCGAGGCGGGCCCAGAGTCAGCCCTCCGCAACTGGCAGTTGCTATCATGATTCATTCAGAATAGGGAGTCTGAACATCTCATGCTAATCAAAAACTCTGATTGGAGCTATATATATATATTGATTCACAAACAGTAGGAAATAAATGAATGATGAATTATTTCAGGCAGCTTGTTTGGAAGACGATGTCTTTTTTTCAAATAGGGATGGAGTCTTGCTCTGCTGCCCAGGCTGCAGTCCTGACCCCCTGAGCTCAAGCAATCCTCCCACCTCCACCATCTGAGTATCTGAAGTGCAGGTGCAAGCCACCATGCCCAGTTAATTTTTTTTCAATTTTTGTTTTTTGTAGAGAGGGGGTCTTACTAGATTGCCCAAGCTAGCAATGTCTTTTAAACCATGAGACTTCTTGGATACGAAAGTATTTAAGGGCAACTAAAAACAATAAATAAAAATTTTAAAAAGAAGAAAACATGAGACCATTCTTAGAGAGAAGTCATAAGAGTGAACTTTGTGGGACAAAGGCCGAGCCCCTCTGTGACAGGCCCCTTCGAGCTGGAGTTCACTAAGAGACTAAGCTCTCCTTCTTCTGGGCCTTGGCACAGCTCTCTCTTTTTGAAGTGATTGATTGACTGATTGAGACAAGATCTCACTCTGTTCACCCAGATTAGAATGCAGTGGTGAGAATATGACTCACTGCAGCCTCAGCTTCCTGAGCTCAAGCAATCCTCCCAACTTAGCCTCCAGAGTAACTGGGACCACAGACGCCAGCCACCATGCGAGGCTATTTTTTTTTAATTTTTAATTTTTAATTTTTTTTTTTGTAGAGTCAGGGTCTTGCCATGTTGCCCAGTCTGGTCTCAAACTTCTTGGCTCAAGCGATCCTCCCACCTTGGCCTTCCAAAGTGCTGGGATTACAGGTGTGAGCCACTGCACACAGCCTGTTCTGTCTTTTTGGAATGACTTTCTCTCCCTTCTCTCTGGTTGACTCCTAGACACTGCCTCCAGGAAGCCTTCTGTGCTTGGCCCTTGGCTCCCTTGAGTCGGTGCCCTTCTGCACCTTGCTGGATCAGTCCTTTGAAGGCACGTGCTACAGTGTGCAGTGCTTTCTTAGACCAGCACCTCTCACCCTTGACATCATCAGAATCACCCCAGGGGCTTGTTAGAGATTGCTGGCCACGGGCCCCAAAGTGTCTGATTCAGCAGGTCCACAGTGAGTCCCGAGAATCTGTGCTTTCTAAACATTCACAGTAGATGTCAGGTCTCCTGGCCTGAAGACCATACTTTGAGAACCACTAGGTAAGACCACATGCTCTAGGACAGGAGGGATCTTGCCTATCTCTTCCCCCACTGCACCTCCAGCAGCACCTCACAGTCTCAGCCATTACACGGAAAGATAAAGTCAAATAACAAGACGCAATGTACAAGATTTCCCACGCCCTGTGTGCTGAGCACACAGATGGTGCCCCAGCTGGAGGTGTGTCCTCTCTCTGAGAGCACCAGATGAGTGCCCAGCAGAACAGTCCGGGAATGGCAGGAGGGCCGTGTTCTGGGTCAGAGCGCCCTCTGGTGCCAACGTCTCAGCTCTGCGCCTGGAGCTGAAATGGTACGGGTGACGTCAAGGGAGGCTCCAACCGACCTCCCAGCCCCTGGTTTTCCCCTCTCAACCTCATCTATGTCACCACCAGGGGTAACTTGCTAAAACCTAGCTCTGACCATACTTGCCTTTGTCCCTCTCCCAGCTTAAGCACTGCCTTTGGCTCTCCACTGCCTTCTGGAGAAAGCACAGCATTCAAGGTCCTTGGCTGTCCTCTGGTGACTCTCTTGCCTTCCATCCCTCAGTATCCTATGACTCTCTCCAGACCCTCTTTAATTTGTCCACACCAGACAGGGCATGGACTTTGTGTCTTCCTACAAGATATTCCTAACAGAACTGAAACCCCACCTTCTCCAGAGAAGCTTATCCTTTTTAATGTCAAATGTGACCTCTTCCATGAAGCCTTCCTGGATCCTCCCAGGCAGAAGTGATTGTTTCTTCCTCTGTGTCTGTATAGCCTAGTGCACAGGCCACTACGGAGTTGGGTCTGGGTCCTCCCTGAGACCATGACCTTCTTCAGGCACCAGACTGAGCTTTGGTGTCTCAATAAATGCTGGAATCTACAAAGCTGTTTTCCCTTTTCAAAGCTAAAACCCACTGTCTACTACCTAACTCTGCATAGATCCTTAGATATGCAATCGTTTATTCAACCAGCAAATATATTTAAGGCCTTTCTTCTGGCAGGCATTAGTCAATCCCAGTGTGGGGTATACAGAGGAGGATAAAACAAGACGAAGTTCCTGGCCTCTGAGCTTATATTATGGTAAGAGAGAAAGACTATAAGCAAAATCCTGTATATTGGATACTATTAAGCCTGCTAAGTGGTATAGAGAAATTAAGCAGGGTAAAGGATAGAAGTGGGTGGAGTGGTTCTATTTCAGGCAATGTGGTTAAGAAAATACTCACTGATGAGGTGGCATTTCAGCAAAGACCTGAACAAGGTACAGATGTGAACCGTGTCTGTGTCTGGAGGGAGGTATTCCTGCAGTGTGCAAAGGCCCTGTGATAGGAACGTGCTTGGCATGCTCCAGAAACTGCAAGCTGGCTGTTGTCTTAGGTCAGGGGATCCAGATGCAGACTCTGAGGGGATTCCCGTATAAGTGATAGATTAGTGCTCCCTGAGGGTTAGGGTGGAGAATAACCAGCAAGGGCGTAGGGGAAGCAGGGCAGGGAAGAGGAGGAAGCCAAGCAAGCATGTGATTTTGTGCAAAATCTGGAGGAAGGCAGTCTCAGCCTGATCCCACGGGGGTGGGACGGGGTGGGATAGGATAGGGTGGGGTAGGAAGGGTAGCTCTGGCAGAGGTAAAGCAGTCATCTTGTAACCATGAGGTCACAATGAGGCAAATGTGAGAATAAATCTTCGTACTAAGCATGGCGGAGGGGCCTGAGACCTGGTGATGTCGCAGAGGCTGCACTAGCCTGGGATGCCTGTCTCTAGACTTAGTATCTTTTTTGGAAGATAATAAATCCCTGTTTGATAAAGTCTTGCTTTCTGTTACATGCCAGTGGGCATGATCCCTAACTAAGGATCCCTCCAAAGAGGTAGGGATCTACACAGCCTCCCATAGTCTGTGACAGCACCTTTTTACACTCAAATGCGCTCCGCATTATGGAGCTTTTTCCAGTTTGCCAGTCTTCCACATGACAAATCCTATCCTGGTTTTTCTGGTTTTCTTTTTGTTTGTTTTTTTGTTTTTTGTTTTTTGAGATGGAGTCTCACTGTCGCCCAGGTGTGGATTGCATTTGCGTGATCTCAGCTCATTGCAACCTCCGCCTCCCGGATTCAAGTGATTTTCCTGCCTCAGCCTCCTGAGTAGCTGGGTTTACAGGCACCCACCACCATGCCTGGCTAATTTTTGTATTTTTGGTAGAGACGGGGTTTCACCATGTTGGCCAGGTGGGTCTCAAACTCCTGACCTCAGGTGATCCACTTGCCTCAGCCTCCCAAAGTGTTGGGATTACAGGTGTGAGCCACCGCGCACAGCCTATCTTGTTTTCTTGTGAATTTATTTAGTTATGAGTGAGGTTGAATATTTTTATTTTTATTTATTTATTTGAGGCAGTTTGACTCTTGTCGCCCAGGCTGGAGTGCAATGCCGTGATCTCGGCTTGCTGCAACCTCTGCCTCCTGGATACAAGCAATTCTCCTGCCTCAGCCTCCTGAGTAGCTGGGATTACAGGCACCCATCACCATGCCTGGCAAATTTTTGTATTTTTGGTAGAGATGGGATTTTACCATGTTAGCCAGGCGGATCTCAAGCTTCTGACCTCACGTGATCCACCTGCCTCAGCCTCCCAAGTAGCTGGGATTACAGGCATGTGCCACCGCTTGGGCTAATTTTGTATTTTTAGTAGAGACAGGAGTTTCTTCATGTTGGTCAGGCTGGGCTCGAACTCCTGAACTCAAGTGATCCGCTCGCCTCGGCCTCCCAAAGTGCTGGGATTACATGCGTATTTTTATATGTTTATTGGATGTTCGTGTTTACATAAAACTACATGTCTCTGTGCTTTTCCCACTTCCACTTGAAGCTCCCTTCCCCCCAAAAAATCACAGTGGGCACTGGCATCTTAGGAGTTCTGAGAATTCCTGCAGCATCAAACCTGCAGTTTAACTTTAGCACCGAATTCTCCAAAATTATTTGACCACAGAACATGTTTTGTCTTGGAAACTCTATTTCTGTTAGCTAGGACTGAGCTTTCTAACTGGCATGCCATAAATGAGCTACAGCCTGTTGACCTATTCAACTACTCAAAAATTGACAAGAGCCAAAACATATTTGAATACTACTGGGCGACCTCCTCTATGAACTTTCTGAATTAGGTAATAATTATTTTGGTGGGCAAGATTTTATTCAAAGCACCTGCCACCAGAAAGACTTTGTCATGGCCACATTGTCTCACACGCTGAAGAACAGTCTGATTATTATCTTAGTCATGATTTGTTTTCTGTTTATCAGCTGCAACTGATAAATTCTTCTTTATTTTGCAAGTACATATAAAATATTGGCTTTTCTTTAACTTAATGATTTACTCCTATTTTTCTAACATAGAAGTATGGATATTATTATTTAGTGTTACATGTTTCCCTGTAGAAAATGAGTTATTTTGCTAATGTTTTCAATTGCTATTTCTTGATTGGGGGAATGTCTGTTGATTTTTAACGGTAACATTGAACACATTTTTTTTTTTTTGAGGCCGAGTCTTACTCTGTCACTCAGGCTGGAGTGCAGTGGAACGATCTCAGTTCACTGCAGCCTCTGCCTCCTGGGTTCAAGCAATTATCCTGCCTCAGCCTCCCGAGTAGCTGGGATTACAGGCATGCACCACAACACCCAGCTAATTTTTGTATTTTTAGTAGAGTTGGAGTTTGGCCACGTTAGCCAGGCTGGTCCGGAACTTCTAGCCTCAAGTGATCTGCCTGCCTCAGCCTCCCAAAGTGCTGGGATTACAGGTATGAGCCACTGTGCCTGGCCACCTACAGTTTGATTCTTGATGGAAATTCAGGATGAGTTATTGTTTGCTTTTAAAAATGAAAAAAATGGGCCGGGCACTGTGGCTCACTCCTGTGATCCCAGCACTTTTGGAGGCTGAGGTGGGCAGATCACTTGAGCCCAGGAGTTGGAGACTAGCCTGGGCAATATGGTGAAACCTTGTCTCACTAAAAAATACAAAAATTAGCCAGGTGTGGTGGTACACACCTGTAGTCCCAGCTCCTCAGGAGGCTGAGGCAGGAAGATTACTTCAGCCTGGAAAGTTGGGGCTGCAATGAGCTGTGATTGCACCATTGCACTCCAGCCTGGGCAATGGGAATGAGACCCTGACTCAAAAAAAAAGAAAAAAAAAGTTTTCTAAAGTTAACTTATACCGGCCGGCCTAGTGACGTGGCTCACGCCTGTGATCCAAGCACTTTGGGAGGCTGAGGAAGGCAGATAGCAAGGTCAAAAGATCAAGACCATCCTGGCCAACATGGTATTTTATAAAAATACAAAAATTATCCAGGTATGGTGGCACACACCTTTAGTCCCAGCTACTTGGGAGGCTGAGGCAGGAGAATCAGTTGAACCTGGGAGGCAGAGGTTGCAGCAAGCTGAGATCACCACTGCATTCCAGCCTGGCAACAGAGCAAGACTCCAACTCAAAAAAAGGAGTAGGTTAACATATACCTATTTTGACCGAGTGTTTCTAGTTCTATTTATTGACTCAATAGCAACACGTGCATATGTCCACAAAAAGACATGTGCAAGCATGTGTACAGCAGTTTTATTCATTATAGCCCCAAGCTAGAAACAATCCAAATGTTCAACAGGTGAATGAATAAAGAAATTGTGGTATAGCCGTACAATGGAATATTACTTAACAATAAAAGGAAACTTTAGCCATAAGCAACAACAAAGATGGATTTCTCAAACATGATACTGAGAGAAAAAAGCCAAAACAAAAAAGTATGTACTGTGTGATTCCATTTATGCAAAGTCCTAAAACAGGCAAATCTAACCATGGTGATAAAAGTCAAATCAGTAGTTACGAGTGAAGTGAAGTCACCTTGTGGAACGATGGAAATTGTCTCTCTTTGAATCTGGTACTTTTTTTTTAGAATTACAAAAAAAAAAAAGTCTACAAGATAGAGATGGGGTCATGCTATGTTGTCTAGGCTGGTTTCAAATAACTCCTAACCTCAAGCAGTCTTCCCACCTCGGCCTCCCAAAGTATTGGGACTGCAGGTGTGAACCACTGAGCCTGGCCTAAGTGAGCATTTTGAATAGACTAAGGTGTGTGTCTACACTGGGTGAATCTGTGTTTGCAGGGAGCGGCTACCACAACAGGGTATCAAGGTTTCACAGGATTATTCCCAAAATCCTGAAATTCAAGTTTCACAAGATTATTCTAAAAATCCTGAGATTCAA
>NW_016107451.1:4870164-4871618 GCF_001604975.1 Cebus imitator | reverse complement strand
CTGTCACTCAGACTGGAGTGCAGTGGTATGCCATCACCCTGGTTAATTTTTGTATTTTAGTAAAGACAGGGTTTTACCTTGTTAGCCAGGCTGGTCTCAAACTCCTGACATTAGGTGATCTGCCTGCCTTGGCCTCCCGAAGTGCTGCGATTACATGAGTGAGCCACCGTGACCAGCCGCAATACGTTGTTTTTTTTTGTTTGTTTGTTTGTTTTTAATTTAACCAGAAGCTCAGACCTCACCACGTATTCTTTATTCACAGACACGCTGTTGAATGTAAAGGTCTCTTTAAAGATCTGAATTCCCCAATAGATGATGTGATAAAAAATGGTGAATTAAAACCCAAGCCTCTCAGCCATGTATGTTTTCAACCTTGTGTGAAGACATAAGACAATAAAATTATTCTCTGCTGTTTCATACAGAAATGGGTTGATCCTCCAAAGGAACAGTTTTGTCAAGAGTGTATGAGTTTAAGAAATAATAAAAATTTAAAAATTGTGAGTCACTCTCACTTTGCAGTGTTTTTTATTCTTTTTTTCTCTTTCTTTCTTTCTTTTTGAAACAGGGTTTTGCTCTGTCACCCTATGCTGGGTGATAGTAGTGTGATCATGGCTTACTGCAGCCTTGACCTCCTGGGCTGAAGTGATCCTCCCATCTCAGCCTCTGGAGTATCTGGGACTACAGGTGCACACCACCATGCCAGGCTAATTTTTACTTTTTGTAGAGATGGGGTCTCCCTACGTTGCCCAGGCTAGTTTCAAACTCTGAGCTTCAAGCAATCCTACCACCTTGGCCTCCCAAAGTGCTGGGATTATAGGTGTGCGCCACTGCACTCAACCTACGTGGCAATGTTTTTGAAAGATAATAAATGGCTTCAAAATCTGACATACTTAATTGACATTTTCGAAGCTCTGAATGATCCTAATCAAAAGTCTAAAATCATATGTAAGTCTATTTGTGCAGAAAAGATCAACTCCTTGGGGTTCCCAAACCTTACACATTCCAAAGATCTTCAGGACCCATCCCTTGACCAGCTCCTGGAAGATCACCTGTGAGCCCTTGGAATATCCTGCCTGATTAAGAGTACTTTTGTATGCTGAGGCCTTGAACACTGTATCAATTTGACCTCTGCAGGTTGGAAACTGAGGAGCTAAGATCAGCCCTGCAGGTTCTGCTTCCCTGTGTGACTAACCCCTAATTAAAAACCCAGCCGGATCGAGACCATCCTGGCCAACATAGTGACACCCTGTCTCTACTAAAAATACAAAAAAATTAGCTGGGCGTGGTGGCATGCGCCTGTAGTCCCAGCTACTTGGGAGGTTGAGGCAGGAGAAGTGTTTGAACCCAGGAGGTGGAGGTTGCAGTGAGCCGAGGTCGCACCACTGCACTCCAGCCTGGTGCCTGGTGATGGAGGGAGACTCTGTCTCAAAAAAAACAAAAAAAAAAACAAAAAA
>NW_016107451.1:4858528-4868074 GCF_001604975.1 Cebus imitator | reverse complement strand
AAAAAAAAAAAAAAAATACAGAATTTTATTTCCCTCTCAGGTGACAATCCAAACTTTGAGTAGTCCCAGGATGAGGGCGTGTCTCCATAGCTTATCACTCGAATGCATCCAGCCAGCAGAAGGCAAAAGAAACCATCATCTATCTAGTTTTGAGTACTTACTTGTGTTGTTGCATTTGACATGTATTGTTAGTTATTTCCCAGTTCCCAGACTAGAGGCTCCGGGGGCAGGCAGCATCTCATTAGACAGCTGAAAAAAGCAGCAGTTTTGGAGACAGACAGATGGAGATTCAAACTCTATCTCTGCTAATTATAAGCCAGGGACTTGGGAAGGTGTTTATCCTTCCTAAGCCTCAGTTTCCTCATCCATGAAATGGAGAGGAGAGAAACAGCATTAAAGGGCTGTCAGGAGAATTAAATTAGGGGCGCAGGAAAAGCACTCAGGACAGCATCTGGCATACGGCATGTACTCAAGGGAGCTCAGGCTCTGTCTGTCTCCTGGGTGTCTGGCACAGAGTCTGGAACAGGTGGGCTGGCATTTGGGTTGGTGGAGATAAACAGAAGGGAATTGTTAATTTCCCAGCTCATCCGGCCTGTGGACACAGCAGGCTCTGACAGCCACAGAAAACCAGAGGTGCAGAGATCAGGAATGGACTTGGACAGGGTAATGTGCCCTGGAGGACTGAGGACATGGGCAGAGAGAGGACAGACATCATCTGTTACACCAGCGAACTTGACTTTCACGTTTTGGTAGAAAAATCTCTGACTAGACTCCAAATGGAATCTGGGATGCGGAGGGACTATTATCAGAAGTGTGCTGTGGCAAACAGAAAGGAGCGATTATCCTCTAGGCCTGAGGTGGGGTCAGGCTGCGGTGGACTTCTAGCTGTCTCTGCAAATCTGCTCTCCGCTCCTTCCATACCAATAGACTTTCCCTCAGGAGATGATCGCCCTGCAAAGGACTACATTTCATGGCCTCCCCTGTGGCTAAAATGTGGCCCTCTGCCTAAATGTGATAGAAGGGGAGTGGGCAACCTCTGTTACTTGCTTCAAAGACAATTGTCCTTCCTCTGCTTCCTTTCTCTCCCCATTCCTGCAGAGAGATGTGAATGCAGACATGGCAGGAACCTAGCTTTGACCACGAAGATGAGGACAGCGCTGGGAGGGAAGGCACAAGGGGTGGCCTGAAGAAAGACGTAGGTGGGGGCGGTGGCAGCCCCACCTAAGTGAGCAGTAGCAAGGCTTGGTCTGTGACTGGCTGTGGGTGCGGGACTGCCAACCAGAATGGGAAGCCCAGGAGCTGCCAGAGGATGAACAGCAAATAGCAGATCTACAATCTGGAGGGCTTGGGAATTTAAAATGACAATTACAAGTGGAAAAGTGGATGGTGTTTTAGCTGGGATATGCATTCGGCTAAAGAAACCGAGACCCAGACTTGCAGTAGCTTAAGCAAAGTAGAATTTATTTCTCTCTAACGCAAGTGTCTACGCATGAGCAGTCTGGGTCTAGTATGGTTGCTCCTTGGTGGCAGGGCCTGCGCTGCTTCTGTCTTATTGCCTGTGTTGGTCCAAGTTTTATTTTCCACTTGGTTAAGCTGGAACTGTATTTGTCAGAAGCCTCCTCCCTATGTAGTGGGGTCTGGCCCACAGAGGAGCTGCGATGAGAATGGGGAGGTGGAAGCGAAGCAAGAGCAATTGTTTTCTGAAGGGGAGATTTGGCGACAGACAGGTGCAGAGGTCATTGGCAGGCTCCAGCTTGTCCTTGCTCTCCTCTGCCCCACATTCAGCACCTCTTCCCAAATTCTGGGCCTGCTGACCACAGTGGCCCCAGGCCTACCGCCAGAGGCTTGGGCTCACTGAAGAGGTAGCTACACAGAGGCCACGGTTTCCCATAGATCCCTCCACAAGCTCCCGCTTCAGTAGCTGAATGCACTTGGCTTCGTAGATTTCCCAGCAAGCTCCAATATGTGCTCCATGATAGTTCTTCAGGATCGTGACTCATCCCCTCTTTGATCCCTCATCTCCCCACTCCAGACTGTCACTTCCTCAGCTTCTCCTCCAATAGTGCAATGTCTAATGCCTGTCATCAGTCTTTCATCCCAGCCATGTAAATCAAACTGATCCTCGGTTTTCTCCACTGCTGGCCGAGGTTTTGGTTATTTATTTATTTATTTTGTGAGTCTGATCAGTTTTCATTCATTCATCTAATTTCTGGCTTCCAGAAGTTTTACTCCTGTCATCTCTCCTGTTCTCCCTGCCTTTAGAGATTTACATTTTTTTCAAACACTACTACAGTTTTAGTGAGGTTTCAGAGGGGAGGGAAATTCAATGTTCACTCAGTCTACGGTCTAACTCAGAATTCTTCTCAATACCCGTCTTCCTTCATACACAATAGACTGTTTACAGTTCTTGGTTTTCTTTTAACATTTTAAATTAAAAAAAAATTTTTTTTAGAGACTTGCTCTTTTTCAGAGCCTCACTCTGTTGCCCAGCCTGTAGTGCAATCATAGTTCACTGTAACCACAAACTCCTGGGCTCAAGCCATCCTCCTGCCTCAGCTTCCCAAATACCTGAGACTATAGGCGTGTACCACAAGGACTGGCTAATTTTTAATGTTTTTGTAGAGAGAGGGTCTCGCTATGTTGCCCAGGCTAGTCTTGAACTCCAGGCCTCAGGCGATCCTCTTACTTCAGCCTCCCAGAGTACTTGGATTACAAGTGTGAGCCACCAGGGCCAGTCTGTTTGCAGTTTCCTAAACAGACTGAGCGTCCTACCTTTGTGATTAAGCACATAATCACCCCTCCCTCCACTGTACCCCACAAGCCCTTACCCTGCCATTCTGGCCTTCCTTCCCTATATTGATGCCCGCCCATCCTTAGAGACAGTTCTCTGGGAAGCTTCTTCTGGTGCTGTGGCTGTGTTAGATGCCCCTCCTGTGGTTCCAAAAGCACCCCATCACTTTCCCCACTACAATACTGCTCCCTTCTTAATGCTGTAATTATCTTTGTAACCCTGGTGTCCGCGACAATGCCTGGAATATGAGCAATGCCAATAAATGTTTGGTAAATGAATCAACGAAATAGACACCGGTTCTGCAGACTCCTTTGCTTTGTTTGCATAATGAGAATCAGAGAAAGATAATGTTTACCTAAAAAGGAAGAGGATCTGGCATGGAGGAGGGTGAGAGGAATCATGTACAACTTAAGGGAGCCACGTAAAATGTTACAAATTTTACTGTTCTTAAAAAATGATTCTCAGAACTTTAATAGATGACAATACTATTTTAAGTTTAGCTGTACAAAGAGACCTGAGCAAACTAATCTATGGTATTCAAGGTCAAGGTGGTGATTATGCTTGGGGAAGTGGTAATTGGAAGGGGAATTAGTAGGAGCATCTAGGGTGTGGGCAATGTTCTGTTTCTTGGTCTAGGTACTGGTTATATGAGTGTGGTTAAGTATGTAAAAATTTTTCATGTTATATGCTTATGATTTTTACACTTTTTTTTTTTTGAGATGGAATCTCACTCTGTCGCCCAGGCTGGAGTGCAGTGGCACAATCTCGGCGCACTGAAACTTCTGCCTCCCAGGTTCAAGCAAATTCTCTTCCCTCAGTCTCCCGAGTAGCTGGGACTACAGGCGCATGCCACCGCACCTGGCTAATTTTTAAAATTTTTTTAATCGAGACAGGGTTTCACTGTGTTGCCCAGGCTGCTCGTGAACTCCTGAGCTCAGGCAATCTGCCCACCTCAGCCTCCCAAAGGGATGGGATTACAATTGTGAGCCACCGTGCCCGGCCTGATTTTCACACTTTTTGTATTTCTGTTATACTTCCAAAAAAAGTTTACAAAATATTAGTAAAATTTTTTAAATGGCAAAACTATGACATAAACCAGTCCTAAACTTCTTTCTCCAGAACACCATCTCAATCCCATCATGCTTGTCAATCTTTCAGGTATTTAAACCTGCAAACAGATGGGTGTTTTTTTTTCATGTCCTCTTGAGTTCTGATTCAATATATGTTGCATGCAATTATTTTAAAAGGTTGGGTCATTTAAAAAACTCTCATTATGTACAACAGGAATCAAGGTGCTAATTATATAAACTTGGGGGTTGCTGGATACCCTCTGAGTCCATATTTTCACAGATTTAAAAGGTACCTTTCAAGTGATCATCATACTCATGACAGGGGCATGAGCCATTGCTCTTGGAGTCAGTAACATATCTCTTAGATGGATGTCTGGAGACCCAGAATTTGAAATTATAACTGTTGAGTTTGAAAACATATTGTAGCTGGCCCTAGATTTTGAAATTATAACCATGGAGTTTATTATGGCTCCATTAAGGGCTTGCTGGATGAAAATCTTTCTGGAGATTTTCCAACCACATTCTGGTTGGAAGTTTCCACTGAAGCTTGAAGCTCTGTTTGCATAACGAGTATAGTTTTTACGTGGATTGTATATTTAAGGTGGTTCTGGGGGGCTTATGGAAGTTTTATGGAGGCTTTACCGCCTCTTCTTGCAGTTACTGAAGCTGAAAAGGGGCAGGTCTTTCTTTTGGTCTAGAAAGTGGCCAGTGCAGATCATCTCAGTGTAATGTTTTACATGTTGGAGCAGAGGAATAAAGAGATGGTTCTGGAGATCAGGTGAGGGGTACCTAACTAGTCAGAGGCTTGAAGGGGTTCCCACAGATGGGGTTGGTGAAACAAGTCTTGTTTGCCATGTGTTTTTGAAACTCAAAGTCAGAATATATGATTTAAAAAGTATTCATTTCCTTATTCACTGATTTCCCTCCCTCCCTACCTTCCTCCCTCACTGCCTCTTTCCCTCCTTCTCCTTCCTTCTTTCCTTCTTTCCTTCTTCCTCCCTCCCTTCCTTCCTACCTTCCTTCCTTCCTTCCTTCCTTCCTCTTTTTTTCTTTACTCTCCCTTTCTTTCTTGAGATAGGGTCTTGCTTTGTTACCCAGGCCAGAGTGTAGTGGTGTGATTGTGGCTCACTGCAGCACTCAAGTGATCCCCACCTCAGTCTCCCAAGTGGCTGGGACTACAGGCACTTGCCACCACACCTGGCTAATCTTGTTTTTAAATGTTTTTGAAGAAATGAGGTTTCACTATATTGCCCAGGCTGGTCTCAAACTCCTGGGCTCAAGCAATCCTCCCACTTTGGTCTCTCAAAGTGCTGGGATTACAGGCATGAGCCACTGTGCCTGGCCCATTTATTTTCATTAAGTCTCATAGGGGTACCATAACAAAATCACAGTTACATACTATTTTATTAATAATAACACCTATTTTAATAACACCTATAAAGTAATAACACCTATTAATAATAACACCTATTTTATTAATAATAACAACATTCCAAGAAATCAGAACTAGCTCCCCGAATATGGGTTGTATGGTGATGTTAACTATGGTATATTCTTCAACTAAGAATTCATTCTTATGTTTGATGGAATATTTTAAAAACTGGCTTTTTCTTTATCTTTTACTACATTTTCCCCTGAATGTATTATTGCAGTACTAGTGTATAATTATACTGTATGTTCATATATAATAGTAATTTACACGATTATAGGCCCTATGTGAAACAGATGTCTCTGTGAGATTATTCTGAGATTTCATCATGTTGCCTATGAAGGACATCAGTTAGTTCTGAGGAGAATATGAATTTTATCCCCAAGCTCATCTGCTTGTTGACAGCCTCTGGATTTAACCTGATGTTCAGAATAGCTTCATTCCATGTATCTCTCAAGAGTGTAGTACTGAATTCACTGCCCCTCAAATCTCCCCAGCACTCAGTTTAGAGAACAACCTTTACAGAGGAAATAGCAGCTGGCAGAATAAGCCAGACTTTCAGGCAGCTTCTCTCCTGCACTGTGTCCTATTGGCAACCCACTGGTTCTCTATAGAATCACTTTGCCTGTATTACACTTAGTGGCACTGTCACCAGCCTTTATTGAAAGTCATTTTAGACTGGGCATGGTGGCTCAGGCCTGTAATCCCAGCCTTGAGATCAGGAGTTCGAGACCAGCCTTGCCAACATGACGAAGCCCTGTCTCTACTAAAAATACAAAAAAATTAGGTGGGTGTGGTGATGAGTGCCTGCAATTTGAGCTACTCTGGAGGCTTAGGCAAGAGAATCCCTTGAACCGGGCCCGGCAAATGGAGGTTGGAGTGTGCTGGGATTGTGCCATTGCACTCCAGCCTGGGTGACAAGAGCAAAAATATGTCTCAAAAAAAAAGGGAAATCATTTTAAGGAACAGGCCTGTGACCCTTGCCTGTATGTCTGCTGTATAAATGCTACTGAGACTTTTCGTTCTTACATTGTATATCCTATATCCTCTCCATGAAGACTCAAAGGAGAAATTAATTTCTGAGCTCAGCAGTAGAAATCATGGTCTTTTTAATTAATTCAGTAAACACTTACTGAGCATCTACTACATGCAGGCCATATGAGAGCTGCTGGGGATACACTCATAAATGAAATACAGACTGGCAGGGAAGACAGAAAACGACTACCCAATTACTCCCTCAATTGTTTCAATTTTGATAAATCCTGCTAGGAAAACTAGTAAGGACTTGGAGCTGGTAAAAGGACCTGGGATCAATGAAGGGTTATTTAAGGAAGTGATATTTCTCCTGAGCAATTGTACGGTCACACTGATCCTCTTCACTTTGGCTCCTTGGAAGTTGAAAGCCAAATTTGTGACTCTCATCCAGAAAGGGTTTGCGATCTAATTGAATTTCTGGACTCATTCATTTATGGAACAAATGCCTACTGTGTGCCACAACCAGCTAGGCACTGGGCATATCACAGTAAGTCAGATAAACAGGGTCCCTGACCTCACAGAGCTTGTGAACAAGTGGGAGATTTGGGCAAGGAAATGAATTATTAAAATACAATTTGTTCTTCTAAAAATTTATTGTGGGTACATAGTAGGTATATATATCTATGGGGTACATGAGATACTTTGATACAGGCATGCAATGTGTAACAGTTACATCATGGAGAATGGGGTATCCATCCCCTTAAGGATTTATCCTTTGAGTTAGAAACAATCCAATTATACTCTTTTAGTTACTTTAAAATGTACAATTAGATTATTATTGACTATAGTCACCTTGTTGTGCTATCAAATACTGAGTCTTTTCTTTCTTTCTTTTTTTTTTTTTTTTTTTTTTTTTGTTTTTTTTTTTTTTTTTTTTTTTTTTTTTTTTTTTTTTTTTGATACAGGGTCTCACTCTGTCACCCAGGCTGGAGTGCTGTGACACCATCTTGGCTCTTTGCAACCTCTGCCTCTGTGGCTCAAGTGATCCTCCCACCTCAGCCTTGCCAGTAGCTGGGACTACAGGCATGCACCACTACACTTGGCTAATTTTCTTGTACTTTTTGTAGAGATGGGGTTTTGCCATGTTGTGCAGGCTGGTCTTGAACACCTGGACTCCATTGATCCACCCACCTTGGCTTCCCAAAGTGCTGGGACTACAGGCATGAACCACTGTGTCCAATCTACTAAGTCTTATTCATTCTTTCTAACTATATATTTTTTGTACCTATTAACCACCCTCTTTCCCTCCGCCCCCTTAAAATACAATTTGGTAAGTGCTATGGTCTGGGAAGTCCCAGCAGCAATAAAAGAATGAGAGAGAAATGCTAACCCCTAATGAGGGAGAGAGGTTCTGAAAATTTACTATGGGGAAGTGAAGACCAAGCTGAGATGTGATGTGATGTGATGTGATGTGATGTGATGTGATGTGATGTGAGCAAGAAAAAGCAGGAAGCAGGGGGTGAGTAAGAGCCAGCAGAGGTCTAGGCAAAGGTCCATACGTGGAAAAGAATACATGGTATGTTCAGGCAACTGAAAGAGTCATTGCAGCTGGAGCATGGGGTGGGTGATGTGGCTAGAGAGGTAAACTGAGGCCAATATGTGCATGGCCTCATAAATCATAGTGTGGTTTTGACTTTATCCTGAAGGTAATGGAATGTCATTAAGAGAGAAAATTCCTATTCTTACTTTTCCTTTGCCTCATTTTTTGCTCACATTTTGTAGACACACATACAAGTGGCTTTAAATCCTCTCTTGAACAAAGCGAGGACATAAACCAACAAATTCACTAAATAACGTAATTACACCTGGCTCAAGTGATGAAAATCCAACATCATACAGTCATATTAAAATAACATACAGCCAAAAAGAATATCTACACATGCACAGAGTGTCCCTGAAGAATAAACCAGAAACTGGTAACAGTGGTTGCTTCTGGGAGGAAACCTAGGTGGCTGGGGAACAGGTACGGAAGGAAGGCTTTTACTGTGTATGCCTTTTTACCACTTGAATTTTGTGCCATTTACATACCTATTAGAAACTAAATAAAACATAATAGCCTAGGCCGGGTCTGGTGGCTCACACCTGTAATCCCAGCACTTTGGGAGGCCGAGGCCGGTGGATCGCCTGAGGTCAGGAGTTCGAGGCCAGCCTGACCAACATGGTGAAACCCCATCTCTACTAAAAATACGACAATTAGCTAGGTGTGGTGGCGCACGCCTGTAATCCCAGCTACTTGTGTGGCTGAGGCAGGAGAATCGCTTGAACCTGGGAGGCAGAGGCAGAGGTGCAGTGCATGCCATTGTACTCCAGTCTAGATGATGGAGTGAGACTCCCTCTCAAAAAAAAAAAAAAAAAAAAAAAAAAAAAAAAAAAAAAAAAAAAAAAAAAAAAAAAAAAAAAAAAAGCGTTATGGGAACACAGCCATAGTTCTATTGAAATAAGTCACATTCATATTGATTTCATTGATATCCTATCGATGGCTACTTTTACGCTATGAAGTCATAGTTGAGTAATTGCTAGAGACCAAATGGCCCACAAAGCCTAAAATGTGGGCTGTTTGGCTCTTTTCAGGAAGTCTGCCTCAGCCTGATCCTATGGGGAGCCCTAGAGCACCAATGGTTCACAGAGTTGGCCCACATGTAGGCGAGACGCCTGGCCCACCTCAGGATCTGGGCTTGGAAGAGAACTTGGAATTCAGGAGACATCCAGCCTGGGAACATAAATTTGGGAGTAGTGAGAATATGGATGGTTTTAATGACTAGAGAATGACTGTAGAGAGAAGGTGTCCTAGAACTGAGCCTTGCAGCAATGTTTATAGTTCAGGAAGAGAAAAAGGAAGAGGAGCTAGGTAGGGAGACCTAAAAGGAGAAACCTGTGAAATAGGAAAAAATGAACAGCAAGTGGTTTCCTAGAAGCCAAGTGAAGGCTTGGCACATTTTAAGGAGGAAATGAACTCCTTAAAATGCGTGTTTATAAGGAGGAAAGTGCATTTTGAAGGAGGAGATGACCAGCTGTGACAAATGCTCTTAGGGAAGTGGTTCATTTGGGGGCAGCTCTGGGCTGCATAGCTGTACCCAGGAGCCCACAAGGAGACTGGAGACTGGGCCTGTGATGGGGGAGAGAAGTAGCCCAAATATGCAAATATACACAGGTGTGTGCACACACACACAGGTATCCATGTCATGCACATACAGCCACAATGTCGTCTTTTTTTTTTTTTT
>NW_016107451.1:4857263-4858358 GCF_001604975.1 Cebus imitator | reverse complement strand
GCAATCTCTGCTCACTGCAACCTCCACCTCCTGGGTTCAAGCAATTCTCCTGCCTCAGCCTCACGAGTAGTTGGGACTACAGGTGCCTGCCACCAGGCTGGGCTAATTTTTGTATTTTTAATAGAGATGGGGGGGAGTCTCACCATATTGGTGAGGCTGGTCTCGAACTCCCAACCTTGTGATCCACCTACCTCAGCTTCCCAAAGTACTGGGATTACAAGTGTGAGCCACTGCATATGGCCCACTGTTGTCTTTATTTGGGATTTATGGACATTAGAGATTGGACTCCAGGCAGTTGTACAAAGAAGAGGTCTGAGAACATGGAGGTTAATTTTTGACAAGATCAGTTTCAGTAAAATTGTAAGACCAAAATATGCTCATTGGAATGAGTTCAAGAGATGGAATAAATTGGAGACAGCAAGTACAAACAACATTTTTTAGGAGTTGTGCTGAAAAGAGAAATAGAGAAATGGAGGAGGAGCTGGAGAATGGCATAGAGTCAAGAGAGGGGTTTTAAGATGGAACAAATTGCAGCATTTGCATCACACCATGGAAAAGATCTGCTAGAGAGGGAAAGACTGATGATGCAGGAACGGTGAACTACTAGACATTCTTGAGTTGATGAAAAGACATGGCACTTGCATACTAGACAGTCTTTGAGTTGATGAAAAGATGTAGCACTTGGAGCAAAGAGGAGGTTGACCTCTGGGAGGGTGGGCAGTTTGTCCACAGTAACAGGAGACAAGGCAGAGCTTGTGTGCACAGATAAAAGTGGTTGGTGGATATGAAAATCTCCTGATGCCTTCTATTTTCTTGTCAAATGGGAAGCAAGACCATCGGCTGAGGAGAATATGGGGCAGGAAATGGAAGAGCTTTTAAGAGGAAGACAATGTCAAGTGGTCATTCAGAGGAGTGACTGGGTGAATGGCTCATTTTTCCATCTCCCATAGCATCTTCATTACCTCAGCAAGTACGTTCTCAGCATCTATTACGTTCCAGGCACTTTGATAAACATCAAATGCTTCTTGAAATAAGGTGTGGCTGCAGAGCACCTTCAAAGACATCCCAAACATTTTTTTTTTTTTTTTTTTTTGA
>NW_016107451.1:4849823-4854393 GCF_001604975.1 Cebus imitator | reverse complement strand
CATCTCCCGTCCCGTCTCCCATCTGGTCCCATCCTTTTTGAGACAGTGTCACTTTGTTGCCCAGGCTGGAATGCAGTGGCGGGATCCTAGCTCCCTGTGGCCTTGAATTCCTGGGCTCAAGCAATCTTCCTGACTCAGGCTCCAGAGTAGTCAGGACTACAGATTCGTGTCACCATGCTCTGCTAATTTTTGCACTTTTTGTAGAAATGGAGTCTCACTATATTGCCTAGGCTGGTCTTGAACTTCTGGACTCAAGTGATCCTCCTGCCCTTCAAAACATTTTTTAGATTTGGAGCTGAGTCCTTCTGCTTCACTTTTTCTTCTTTTATTATTTTTTGAGATGGAGTTTTGCTCTGTCACCCAGGCTGGAGTGCAGTGGCATGATCTTGGTTCATTGCAATCTCTGCCTACTGGGTTCAAGCAATTCTCCTGCCTCAGCCTCCTGAGTAGCTGAGACTACAAGCACCCACCATCAGGCCCTGCTAATTTTTGCATCCTTAGTAGAAACAGGGTTTCACCATATTGGCCAGACTGGTCTCGAACTCCTGACCTTGTGATCTGCCCACCTTGGCCTCCCAAAGTGCTGGGATTACAGGCGTGAGCCACTGTGCCCGGCCCCCATTTCTTATAAAAATAATAGGCCAGGCACGGTAGCTCACGCCTGTAATCCCAGCACTTTGAGAGGTCAGGGCAGGCGGATCACCTGAGGTCTGGAGTTTGAGATCAGCCTGGCCAATATGGTGAAACCCCCCATTTCAACTAAAAATACAAAATTACAGAGAGGCTAAGTAGCCTCAAAGAGATTCCAATCTGGTATGGAGGAGACAGATAAGTGAACAGGAAATCTCAGCAGGCTGCGATAAACTCCTGAGTACGTAAGAAGCAAGACAAAGATATGTGTTCAGCTCAGGGGCTGGCATATTTTGGTCTTCAGCCCAGCGTGGTGGTGCATGCCTGTAATTCCACCTACTCTGTAGGCTGAGGCAGGAGAATCACTTAAATCTGGGAGGCGGAGATTGCACCATTGCATTCCAGCCTGGGCAATAAGAGGGAAACTCAGTCTAAAAAAAAAAAAAAAAAGAAAGAAATGGGGTCTCTCGTTGTTACCCAGGCTGGTCTTGAACTTGTGGGCTCAAGCACACCTCACTTTCTTATCCTTGGCTCTCCCTTTCCCATCTTTGCCAGTCTACTTAGGTCTCTGCTTCAAAGTCACTTTTTCAGGGGATACTTCCTGCCTGAATTCCCAACCCCCACCAGACTTGGGTCAGTCCCTGCGCTGGGCACCCACTGCCCCGGCACCAGCATCTCCGCAGCAAGCTCTCATGAAGTGTAATGAGCTGGTCAGTGTGCCTCTCTACATCGTTAGTCCGAGGACAGGGTCCCTCTGTGCCCAGCACAGTGCGTGGCACACAGTGGGTGCTCAGGGAGCTGTAGCTGGATGATGTCGTTCCTCTCTGGACCCTCATCCATCCAAAGCAGCCGCCTCCGGGGCAGGTGTGGGGAGGAGGGAGGCCGCGACGAGGAGTCAGCGCCACGCGACCCTCTGCACTTCCGTTTTGGAGGCCGGGGTGACGCAGCTGCCGTCCCTCGCCAGGAGGCAGAGATGCGCTGGCGCAGCACCGCCTGGAGCCCGCAGTGAAAGACCATCAGATGCAAGGCAACGCCCACAACTCCAGGAGGCCGCTGTGGGAGGACGCGAGGCCAGGCGACGAATAGGTCAGACGTGAGTCCCCAAGAGGCCTCCTCCCCCTCAAGAGAGGAAGCTTGTGGTACAAGCTGGGACGGAAGCAAAGGGGCAGACATCCCGCCACCATCCCGGACTCGAACCGCCGCCGACACAGGGGAGCAGAGACTGCCAGGAGATCTAGCGGCGGCGACCGCCCCGCGCCTGCGCACTTCGGCCACGCCCCGCCCTCCGCCCTCTGCGTGCGCACAGCCTAGAGCCCGCCTCCGTGAAAGACTGCTGGGCGCGTGCGGCCAGGGTTGTTCACTGGCTGTCCGGGGCTCCGCGCGCGTCGCCGGCCCAGCTCTGTCGCTGACGGGAGGATCTGAAGCCGGCCGCAGGTAGGCTGACTCTAAGGATCCCGGGGGAACCGTTCTCCCGCTCTGGAGTCGGCGACGCTAGCTCAGCCGGGCGCTGGGTAGCCCCGCCGCCGGGGTGAAAGACGTCGCTCCCCACCAATCAGGGGCGAGGTGACACGGCGTCCTGCCCAATGGGCTGCGTGTTTAACGGGAGTGGGGCGGGCGCCCGGCCCGGCTAGCTGCTGGCTCCCGCGCTCGGGCCTCGTGGCCGGCCGGCGCTGAGGAAAGGGACCGAGCGGGGCGCGGGGCAGCTGCAGAGGCTGCGAGGCCTGCCTCGCAGCACAAGGCCGCGCCGAATATGCTCGGCCGGGCTCGTCGGACGGCGAAGGCCGTAGGGGCGTGGAGCCCCTTCTGATCATCGTCAGCGAGGAAGCCCGGCGGCCGCCCATCCATTCAGGCGGCGCGGGCCTTGGGCCTCAGCGCGGGCTCAGCCGCCTGGTGCTGGCACTCCGGGGCTGGGCGGGGCGGCTCCGCGCTGTAGGAGGAGGGGGCCTGGGAGCTCGCGGGCCCTGGGCCTTGCGGCTGGCCCTTTAGCCCCACAGCTTCCTCCCATCCCGACAGCCGGGAGTCGGGGCGCTGGCGGTGTTGAGCTCACCACGTTTGCGTGGCTCCCTTGCGTCCACACTGGTTACAGTTTCGAATCCTCAGCAGGCCCTGTGACGCTGGCTGCGCAGAGATTCTCACCCCTGTTCCTGAGGCGAGAACCCGCGCTGCAGGCAGCTCAGGTGACTTGACTGTGATGTCTGCACACGAGTGATGGGGCTGGCACTTGATCTCAGAACATTGAAAGAAAAAGCATTTTCACCCTCAGTCTTTGTTGAATTTATCTGATGCATCTTGATTTACATTACTTAAGTGCCGGGAAACCTCTCGCCTTCTGTCACCTTCAGAATTAAGTTCAGATTGGGCATGCTGGTTTGCACATGATCTGTCCCTCGCCTACCTTTCCAGTTATACCTCTTCCACCGTATATCCTTCCCTCCCCGCCTTCCCCCTCTTGGCCTTACCTCTGTTCTCTAGCTGCTTCGCACCAGCCTGTTCACCCTGTTCCCTTTCCTGTGCTCTAAGTCCTTCAAGGCCTACATGAAACAGGAGCCGCCTGGCTCTGCCGGCGACCCCAGGACTTCTCTCACCTTCCTCTCATGGCCGTGGTACTGAAAGCTTCTGCCCTCTTCTTCCCCGTTTATAGCCATCACATGTTTTCTGTCTGCTTCCACCATCACTGAATTATTTATTTGTTAATGTTTTATCTCTCCAACTGGACTGCCAGTAGGTTGAGATACGGGCCCAAATCTGATCTCACATAGTCAGTAGCCTATAAGGATGAATGAATGAGCTTCCCACCGAATCTTTGTGTACGTTGGCGTATTTATTGCCAGGCACTGAGACTGCAAGATTCTAAAGAAAGAACCTAAAGAACCTAGAGAGAGATGTTACCCTCTTAGAGTGAAATTGGTGCAAATCAAATGTAATAGGATGAGATGAATCTTTTGTAGAAGTAACTCACTCAGGATGGCAGAGGAATTGCTAGGAACATCCAAAACTTAGGGAGACCAGGGTGTAGTCTCAGTAAAGGATATGTCTGGTTGGGACATACTCAGAATGTACCTAAGTCTGATTTTGATGTGTCAATAAGGAACTGTAAAGTGGGAGACTTAGGATCAGATAAGCTTGGAGACACTGCATACTGTATAGCAGCGATCACAGTGTGAGGTTATTTACCAAACACTCCTAAAAGTCTTGCATTTCATGACTTGGTTTAATCAGCAATTTTCTGATTTATATCTATGAAACCCTTTTTGAGAATCCTATATGCATTTTGCGGAAACTAGGGAGCATACTTTTGGTAACGCTGCAGCAGAGGATGGAAAGAGCCTTTAGAGCAGGGAAGACTTCTGAGCATTTATTCCTTCCCTGCCAAGTGTGTTCATTCCTGCTCTGGGGAGGGGCTGGGCGGGGGAACGCTTCAAGCACAACTCTCTAGTTTTCTAGTTCCTTAGTTTGTTTTTATCATAATTTGACTTCACATGGAACGTTCCCGAGGAGGAAAATGTCCTGTCCATACCAAAGTAAGCATTTTCTGCTACTTTGCAATTGTTTCTCATTTTGGTCACATTTGGTTTTGCTGACCAACTGGAGAATTCTAGACTTCTGAAGCTGGGGACCACTGATAAATCCTCTGTGGTGAACCCATCATGGTCTCCTCACCTCCTGTTGACGCTATTTTCACATGTATCTTGATTCTGCTGCCCTTAAATCTTCTTTCATCTCTCTGTTTCCTGCCACCATGGCACTGCTGTTTGGATTTAATCTCATCTCCCGTCTCTTTGAGTCCTCTGCCTGTCTCGTGCTTCAGACTGGTTTCTTATCTGATATCCCTCTCCCCCAATATTTATAGTCTCTCTTCATGGCGTACCTGGGAGAGATTTCTGATAAGGAGCAAGTTGTTGTAAAATTACAAAAGAGAACTACTTTTTTTTTTTTTTTT